>NC_053155.1:162283535-162373535 GCF_016835505.1 Polypterus senegalus
ACAGGTTCCAAAGGAAGCACGTTAGCTGGAGAGCTGCTGGTTTATTGGTTACCTGCATTTCATAATTAACTAATGTCTGATTAAGATAACAGGCAATAGTTAAAACTTAAATGCAGCCGCTAAAAACTAAAATAGTCAATTTAGGGTTGCGAATTATAACAGGCAAGATAATTAAAATTAATCCCAAAAAGCATATTGCTTTAGTAGTAAAAAAATGGTTTCTAATTAATAAATTGGTTGAAGTGAAAACTTGCTGCCACTCCAGCCCTCCAGGACAGTGATTGAGAACCCATGGTGTAGACTATGCTGTGCAGGATTTTGCCCCTATTCATTACACACTTTTTGTCCCCAGATCTGTATTCTTGTTTGAGAATCATGTCTGGCTTCACAAAACTAGTGGATTGTTCACAGTATAATTACCCCTCCAAACGGGAGCAACTGCCTCGTATGATATTTTGTATCTTGTTTAAAGTCATGCTCACCTTTTTTGGGTGTGTGTGCGTTTGGGTGGGTAATTAGAAATTGGCCAATGAAATCTGGCAAGCTTTGTTAAATTCTGCAGTAGTGGAGAATTGAGTCGGGCAGACTATATTGTGAGCAAATTTAATTTGCTTGCAAGATGACGACAGCTTCTTACGATTCAAAAGTGGCAGAGAAACACTGGTTTAGGTGTTATTTTTCTGTATTACTAGCTCTGCTCCCAGGGCTGCCTGTTTTCTGCCTTGTGTCCAGGGCTAAAAGCAAAGGCATTATCCACAGTGCTGGAAAAGGCTGGTATGAAAGTGTATGTATGTAATTAGTTTATTCCATATGTGAAATGCAGAAAAAAGCTACAACAACTAGAAAAATAAATAAAAACGCACTGAACTTCTGTGAGGCAGTTGCAGCAGAAGGAAAGATGTATGAATTGTAGTACAACATCTTCAATGTATTGTACAAAATGTAATGTTTTTCTGTGTCTAGCACTAAACAGAAATTGTTTCAAGGGCTGACATGGAAAATAATTTTGAAAGTAAAAGTCTGGATGAGTAAATAATTATATATATATATATATATATATTATAATTAAATAATTATACTGTAGCTACAAATTGTTTACTTACTACATTGATGTGATATATTATGCTTGTTTGTATTTATTATTTTCTAAAAATATTACTTCTACTACAAAACTTGTTTTGAGAAATTGTTTAGGTACAACGGACTAAATGTTTCCAAAAAGGAACACTGTTTTCAAAGAGGAGGATGCCTCATGCCAAAGAGTATAACTTTTCAATGGTAATGGTATATGACATCTAAACTTGGTATGATAGCTGACAGATGGGGACACAAAAGAAACGTGATTCCATAAAATGTCTTGGTTATATACTGTAAAATCCCATTTTTTGGAAAGAAACCCCAAAGTACAACATTTTGTGTTTTATTTAGTTGATATTGGTGTAAACAAAAGTTTTAATCAAAATATTATTACTTTCTTTTAAACATTTGAAGTTTTGTTCTTCAGCCATTTGCAACACCTTTATTATATATACAAAATTGTAACATTATGCTCACACTATGAGGTGACAAGTTACACACTACAGTTGTGCTGGAATGAAGTCCGGACTTAACCAAGTCAAACTGTATTTACCCCTTTATTCCTTATCCACCCTCCACTCAACCTCCCCAGTCGATGGTAAATATAAACAATTTGGGCACAGGTAAAAGGTTCTGAATGTAAATTAAATTAATATATTGGAAAAAGAATGAACTATGACACAGAGAAATCCTGTATTTACCATACCCTGACACAGTGAAATCCCAGTATTCCCCTTACCCGATGCAGGTGCAAATATATACAGTGTTAGAGAAAAGGAAAAAAAAATGACATGCCCAACCTACCTTGTCCTCCACTTGTCTTAACCAAAAAACATATAATTTAAAAAACAATAAACAAACAATCATATATACGCAAAACAGTCCATTGAAAGCACAGAAACTGTGGAAATGAGAAATGGATAAGAACAGCTAAGTCCCAAATAATGAAAATGATAGAAAATCTGAATTCAAATAGTGCTATTTCAAAGTATGAATTGACACAGTTTCACTGACGACTCTCGTTTAGCAGTGTGACAGCTCAGGGAAATGCATGATAAAAAAAGTCTGCATTACTGCCATGTGTAACTGGATAAGCAGTGATGATCTGTGAATGCTTTAAACAAAAGAATAGCAGTGCTTTTGGCAGATCATGGCCATCTTATGTTTTCTCTCTTCCTCCTTCTTCCTCTTTTGAACATGCACAGTCTTACTTTATAATGTACACAACCCTGTAACTAAACTGGAAACCCCCACCTCCTAAAGAGTCAAGTGCAGTGCTTGGTGATGTCCTTGCCGAAGCTGTGCGGAACCTCTTTCGCAGGCACATATACATTTTATTTGCAAAAAAATGGTCAGACAAACACAACTCTTACAAACATTAAACAAACACAATTGACATTTTATGTAGCCCCACTACAGAGTAATAGACATTTATTTTTGAGTGTGTAATTTAGTTGCAATAATGCCAAAAACACTTTGTTGAATAAAGAGTTAAGTAATAATATTTAATAAGTAGGTTATAAGATTGCAAAGCTTATTTAACACACCCCCTACAATAAAGTTTTGAATAATAACTGGTCATAGCTGCCTACAATGACAAAGAATGTCTGTTAGTCAGAGGTGGGCTAAGTCTAAAGAGTTAAAGCAGCACTTTTTTGTAATCTATAGCCACTCATCACTATATTACAGTTTTTAATTGCTGTATGTTTGTGAGACATCAAAATATAATTCAGTATATCATAATGATGATTAGTATTTTCAAACACAGCTTCAGTTATTAGTTCTTTTCTAAGAATAAAAGCAATTATCACATTCTTTAAGACAGCACAAATAAAGCTTAACAACAAAAAATAATGTATTTTAAATATTTGCTTTATGTGAATTTTCTAGGTTTAAAAGCAGGAGATGAAATCTTGGAACTTAATGGCAAGAATGTCAACAATCTGCATTTGTTAGACATTAAGACTATATTCTCTCAACCATCATTCTCCATGACAGTTTTCACAGTTCCAGTGAACACGACTAAATGTTCCTTAACTGTACCTCCCTGTCGATTAATTGTTGATGAGGCATATAAGGATATTTTTTCTCAAAGCCAAGGTATGTTTTTTGTTTCTTTTATGAAATATTACTTTAAAACACATTTTTTTGTTTCCTCTCAACTTTTTCTAAAGACAATAAGATATGTTTCAAAATTTTATTGTACATTATGTCGTTATGTTTTTACATTAAAAATGTTTTACTTGGCTTGAAGTGAACATATATATTCTTACTGTTTTGAAAGTTCCGGAAGAGCAGAAGGAGCTGGAAATTGTTGTTAGAGATAGCAAAATTGGGTCTACTCCTTGCCTGTAATTCCTTTTTTGTTTTTTTAAAGATAAATAAAAAGTTTCAAATAAGCTTCACTAAGTAGCATGCAGCTTATATACACATGATTTCCTGTCTTAATATTGATTTTAATTTTCTTAAATAATAGTAATTATTATTGTTACAAAAATATTAAATAGCTTTAAACTGTTAATTGGTTTACACTATAGAACACGACAGACAAATTAGTTCTTCAAATTGTCACACTTGGGTCACAGATTTGCACAGAAACACAGGAAGTTGAAGAGACAAGAACTTTAGTCAAATACTGCAAACAAACATATGCCTCTTTTTTTAAAGATTTAAACGGACTTCTTGACAAGACGGAGATGACAGTTCCGTCTCACAATTTAAAAGAATGCAGACATATCTTCCTCTTAAAAGGAGTGCGCGTCAGGAGCAGGGAAGGTCTTAGAGAGAGAGAGAGAAAAGCAAACAATCAAATCCAAAATCTGTCAAGTGCTGTTTGGACTTTTAAGTGTGCGAAGTACCGCACGATAGATCGTGCAAGCAAGCAAGGGAGCAATGTGAAGGTAGTCTTTCAGCATCTTTTTTTTAACCTGTAGGGGTGCGATCAGCCTCCCAGCTCACAAAATGTACAGTTAGGTCCGTAAGTATTTGTACACCGACACAATTTTCATAATTTTAGCTTTGTACACCACCACAATGGATTTGAAATAAAGCAATCATTGTGTGATTAAAGTGTAGACTTCAAGGTTTAATTTTAGGGATTTACCAAAAATATTGTATGAGCCATTTAGGAATGACAGCCATTTTTCTGCATAGCCAAACCCACAAACCCAGCATTTCAAGCCACCCTCTAATTTCAAGGGGATCAAAAGTATTTGGACAAGCCTAATATTGAAAATCCTTTACAGTTAATGACTGTCAGTCTGGATCCCATGGCCATCTTCAAGTGCTATTTTTCCACCATAGTGATACTTGCTGCTTGTTTGTTTGACTTTCTGCCCTCAGTGTTGTCTTCAATAAATGAAATGAATTTCCAATTGGGTTGAGGTCAGTTGATTGACCAGTAAAAAAAATATTCCACTTCTTTGCTTTGAAAAACACTTGGCTTGCTTTTAGAGTATGATAAAATAAATAAGCCAATAAGAGAGACGCATGCAAAAATTTCAAAAATGAACTAAATCTCTTCTAGAAGGATCAAAGCAAAGATTAATTCAGTTTTAATTTGAATTAAGCTACTAATATAAACATCACTGGAGGAGAAATTGCTTAATTATAGGTCTTATTAGGCTCTCTACTGTTTTATCAATTGATTTTGATTTTGTTTAATGATTCTGGTTTAAGAGATATCCCACACCAGGAATTCTGAGTAGCTGTTATAAAACAATGCAATATTAGTTGGGATGAAATAACCTGCAATTTAAAAATCACAATGCCTGGATTGTGCTCTTATTATTGTACCAGGAAGTTCTGCTTCGATATGTGGGATAAAATTAAAAAACCCTCTAGTTAGGATGAAAAAAAAATCCTTGCTTTTCTGAAAAATTACATGTTATTAAAAAAGGCTATTGTTTTCTTTGTACACCAGAGGCCTCATGTATAAATGGTGCATATGCACAAAAATTGCATACGCCCATTTCCACAATCACTTCGAGATGTTTAAAAATTAAACTTAGAGTGAAGTGATGCACATTCTCATGCCAGCCTTACTCTGTGTGTATGCAAGTTTCCTCTCGGGTTTGCAAACTGGCGGCACCCAGAGTCAAAGCAATGCTACTATTCCTGTGTGGGTTCCCATTCTTTTTTAGATTCACATACCTGACATGGCTTTATCAAATACACTAAAATTAACTGCTTGTTGTCTATAAATTTAAAGCATCTGATTGTAATCAACCTGTAACAATATAATGGTCCACAGAATGGCCAAACTTTTCCAAATACCATAGCTGCTTTTCCATTGTTAATCTAAGTGCATCACTCAGAGTATTTTAACCTACTGTATGTGAGTGTGGAATCACAACTATATAGTAGCGGATTGGAAAGTTCGATTGTGTCGAGAGTGCACAGGATTATTGGGATACAGCATCTACTCTGGAGAACAATTATAGCACACGCTGCCACAGCCATGCGCAGAGTCTATTTGCACTTCTCCAATTCGGCAAACGCTTCAGAGCCTTTCCTGCAAGGACCTCGAGGTTCAGAAACAGTTTCATCCCAAGAAGCTACAAATTCTCTCAATCAGTCCATCAAGTGCTCCCAGTAAAACTGTTTGTACTTCGAATTACAACTACCACAGTGTAAACGTGCACCACAGCTGTAATATTACACAAACTGAACGACTTTATGAACCATTTGCACTATCTGCACTTTACATCTATATTGTACTTATGCTTTCATATTGTATATTTTTCATTGTTTTTACTGTATTATTATTATTGTTGTTGCTGTTGTTGTTATTTTATCATTTTATAGGAACATATATCTATGAAGGATTTACATATTGAATTTCATTGTACCATACAATAACAATAAAAAAAATTCAATTCAATATAAGAGAGTGCGTATTTTCAGATGATGACGACTGGCTTCTAAGTTTATTTAGATTTCCAAAATCTATCTTCTTGGAGCTCTTGATATAATTTTTAAGATGAAATGCATTAAAGTATGTATATTACATTATAAAGATATACATTTTTAACTTAATTTAAATAATTTATACTATTAATAATTAACACTAAAATCCCACAGTAAATTCCTTTGCACCTCTCCATAAGCGTCTTTTGTTTTGTAAATGTGTCAATCAGCAGCAGGGCATGCTGAGCTCAGCAAGGTATTGTGCAAAGTCGTGTTGGTGACTGTCTTTATATGAAAAACATTTATGTGTTGCTTATGTAAAAGCCACATAGAGTGTTGTTTACCTATTTTTATTTACTTATCTTCCTACAGTGTAAAGTCAAACTAGACTGCAGAGCTTCCTGTGTTTGATCGACATAGGCATGCTGACAAAGTACATGTGCAATGTTACTTCTTATTTAGGAAAAGATCCCAGTCGTTGCACGGGAGAAAGACTTTCTGAGACAAAGGTAATAAAGCTTATGAAACCGTTTCTGGACAAAGGCAGAATCATAAGAACAGTTGCATAAAATGTGACAAGAGCTTCCACCTGCAGCTAAAGTCAATCGTGTACTGAAGTAGCATTGCACATGTACTTTGTCAGCATGCCTGTGTCAATCAAACACAGGAAGCTCTGCAGTCTACTTGTCACTTTACGCTGTAGGAAGATAAGTAAATTAATTAAGGTAAACATCGTTCAATCTGGCTTTTATATAAGTAACATATAAATGTTTTTCATATAAAGACCATCACAAAACACAGTCACCAACACGACTGCTATTTGCATGATAATTTGCCAAGCTCAGCATACCCTGCTACAGTGCATCCGGAAAGTATTCACAGCACATCACTTTTTCCACATTTTGTTATGTTACAGCCATATTCCAAAATTGATTAAATTCATTTGTTTCCTCAGAATTTTACATAAAACACCAAATAATGACAACGTGAAAAAAGTTTACTTGAGGTTTTTGCAAATTTATTAAAAATAAAAAAAACTGAGAAATCACATGTACATAAGTATTCACAGCCTTTGCCATGAAGCTCAAAATTGATCTCAGGTGCATCCTGTTTCTCCTGATCATCCTTGAGATGTTTCTGCAGCTTAATTGGAGTCCACCTGTGGTAAATTCAGTTGAAAAAAATAACTGAAATCAAGCGCTTCCTATAACCATCAACAAGTTTGTTACACCTCTCAATTGGAATTTCCGACCACTCTTCTTTTGTAAGCTGCTCAAAGTCTCTCAGACTTGAAGGATGCCTTCTCCCAACAGCAATATTGAGATCTCTCCATAAGTGTTCAATCGGATTTAGATCCGGACTCATTGCTGGCCACTTCAGAACTCTCCAGCACTTTATCTTCAACCATTTCTGGGTGCTTTTAGAGGTATGTTTGGGGTCATAGTCCTTCTGGAACACCCATGACCTCTGACGCAGACCCAGCTTTCTGACACTGGGCTCTACATTGCACCCCAATATCTTTTGGTAGTCTTAAGATTTTATGATGCCTTGCACACAGTCAAGGCACCCAGTGCCAGAGGCAACAAAACATCCCCAAAACATCTTAGAACCTCTACCATGTTTGACTGTAAGTACTGTGTTCTTTTCTTCGTAGGCCTCATTCTGTTTTCTGTAAACAGTACAATGATGAGCTTTACCAAAAAGCTCTACCTTGTTCTCATCTGTCTACAAGACATTTGCCCAGAAGGATTTTGGCTTCCTCAAGTACATTTTGGCAAACTCCAGTCTGGCTTTTTTATGTTTCTGTGTCAGCAGTGGAGTCCTTCTGGCTCTCCTGCCATAGCGTTTAATTTCGTTCAGATGTCGACGGATAGTTCGACCTGACACTGTTGCACCCTGAGTCTGCAGAACAGCTTGAATATGTTTTGAAGTTGATTGGGGCTGTTTATCCACCATTCGGACTATCCTTAATTGCAGTCTTTTATCAATTTTACTCTTCCGTCCATGTCCAGGGAGATTAGCTACAGTGCCATGTGTTGTGAACTTCTTAATTATGTTGCGCACAGTGGACAAAGGAACATGAAGATCTCTTGAGATGGATTTGTAGCCTTGAGATTGTTGATATTTTTCCACAATTTTTTTTCTCAAGTCCACAGATAATTCTCTGCTCTTCTTTCTGTTCTCCATGCTTAGTGTGGCACACTCAGACACACAACAGAAAGGCTGAGTCAACTTTTCTCCATTTTAACTGGTTTCAGGTGTGATTGCAATATTGCCAGCACCTGTTTCTTGTCACAGGTCAAATGAACATCATATGCTTGAAATAAAATGATTTACCCACAATTTTGAAAAGGTGACAATAATTTTGTCCGGCCCATTTTTGGAGTTCTGTGTGACATGATGTCAGATATGGCTTTTTTTTCCATGTTTTTTTGTGTTGTTCCAATGCACAAAAAGGAAATAAACATGTGTATACCAAAACATTTGTAACTGCAACATTTTTCTGAGAGAAATGGTGCATTTTCTGGGAAAATTCCAGGGGTGCCGATAATTTCGACCATGACTGTATAAACAGATCATGTATTCATGTTAGTTGAATTATTTAGATTTTTAATTTTGTTCTTGAAAAAGTGGAGGAATTCTTCACAGACTTCAGTAGAAAAGGTAGTTGGGCCAGATGTGGGTTTGATTAGTTTATTAACTACAGAAAACAAAAACCTTGGGTTATCGTGGCCACTTTCTATTATTCTGCCATAATGGGTGTTCTTTGTAGCAGTTAGTGCTTCTCTGTAAGCTCTTTGGTGGTCAGAGAAAGCCTGGATGTGCACAGTGAGGCCAGTCATAAGTGACATTCTCTCAAGGCGTAGGCCAGCTGCTTTCATAGATCACAATTCTGAATTATACCAAGGAGCTGAACGCTTAACACTAGAATTACCAGAGCCTACGAAAAAACTCGTAGATCTGTCCCACTTTAAATCGCTTCTCACGTCTCTGTCAGCATCTTTTGTCCTTTAAATTTGTTGATAAGCAGCAAACAGCAAGTAGTCTGCTATCACATCCCCCACCGCCGCACAGTTTTCTCAGCTCAAGTCTGTTTACCTGCGTGTCAGTTGCTTAGTTGTATAGAGTGAGAAGTCAAGCAAAATCACACCCTTTTATAAATACTATATCGTTATTTGGAACACATGCATTTCATGTGTGTTCCGTGTCCTTAACGATATATGTCAGAGGTGCCCACACTTTTTCGGCTTGCGAGCTACTTTTAAAATCACCAGGTCAAATATATATATATATATATATATATATATCTCAAAGGCAACGTGAACTTTTTTGTCATCTCAACCATACACAAGTATACAGATAGACGAAATTGCAAAGCTCAGGGTCCACAGTGTAACAACATAACGTGCAAATAATAAATTAAAAATAGAATTCAGATTTAAAAATTAAAGATTAAAACACAAACAAGACATTGTGCAAAGATAGAACAAAGAGGTAGCCGCAATATTGATGTGTAAGATATGTAATATAATAAATAAATAAATAATAGATATAGATAATACAGAAATTCTCAGTGTATGATAATAGTTGTTTAAGATGTGTGTAAACAATGACAGGTCAGAATGTTTCACAGCAGACGGATAAAGAGTGACACAATCTTTAAAGGTCAGTATGAGATTTTCAGTTCTTTTCTACATGCACACTCATCTTTGCAGGACAGTGGTTTTAATGTATAAAAGTTCTGTTTTTAGAGGTGGCTGAGGCTGTGTGGAAGGTCCCAGGGAGCAGCCTAACAGCTTGGGGGTAAAAACTCTCCTGCAGCCTGGCAGATTTGGCTTTGATGCTGCAATATCTTCTCTTGGCTGGCAGAAGTGTGAAAAGTCCTTGTGAGCGGTGTAAGGGGTCCTGCGGTAAGAACTGCTGACTCCTATCCCAAAGGTCGTGGGTTCGAGTTCCCATGTCACCAAATGAACACTTTGAGTAGTGGGCTGCTCTTATTGTTACTATTATACTGTACAATAAAAACATACATTTGATTTGGGTCAGTAACAGCCGGTGTAAATGTATGGTACTTGTAAAGGTTACTGTTTTTTTATTCAGTATTGTTCTCTCAGTCGCCTTCACGGTTGCCCCAATCTGACACTGCTGTTTTCAAATAAAGATGTGCTATAGCAGAAGTGAGCATCAGAGTGAACATCTACTTCAGAGAAAGAGAACAGAAGTCTTACCCGCAAGAAACGTCCACTCACATATAACAACAACGCAGCTGCACCAGGCGTAAAGGCGAAAGATGGCACTGTTTGGATGCAGCTAGAGGTCCGGAATCACCCTGCCAGTCAGTCTGACCCTGACCTGTCCTAAATGAAACTGCACGGCTTACAGAGCTTGCCAACATATCGTGCAAAGTCCTGTTTGTGATTATGTTTTGTGCTGGTCTTTACATAAGAAAGATTTATTTATATAAAAGTCAGATCAAATGTTGTTTACCTTGAATTATTTACTTAATTTCCTACAGTGTAAAGTCACATGTAAACTGCAGAGCTTCATGTGTTTGATCGACAAGGGCATGCTCACAAATTACATGTGTAATGTCACGAAAAATGCCTGTTGACACTTCAGTACACAAGCAATGGTACGAGAATGCAGTCAGACTTCTTTTTTGGGCACATGCACCGT
This sequence comes from Polypterus senegalus, assembly GCF_016835505.1. NCBI lineage: Eukaryota > Metazoa > Chordata > Cladistia > Polypteriformes > Polypteridae > Polypterus > Polypterus senegalus. The sequence goes on from NC_053155.1 coordinate 162,294,198, forward strand.
CCAGATATAAATACTAGCATGAAGAGTTGCTTGCTTACTGAATAGTCTATAACTGCAGGTGGAAGCTGCCATCTCACTTTTGCCGTCACTGTGCTTTGTATATAAAAGCCAGATCGAAAGTTTTTTTACCTTTATTTATTTACTTATCTTTGATCGACACAGGCATGCTGACACAGTACATATGTACTGAAGTGACTTTAGTGTTCTTTTCCTGATTAAGAACAAACACAGTTGCGTAGGGTGCGGCAGGAGCTTCCACCTTTGGCAAATACACCTACACCGGCTGTTACAGACTCAAATCAAATGTATGTTTTTATTTTATAATAGTAAAAATAAGGGTTCAGCGACAAAAGCGCGATAGACATATGCGCCCCGACAAAACCGCGACTGACAAATGAGCGCCGACAAAGCCGCTAACTGTTTTGTGACAAATGCGTGCCGACAAAATTGCGAGAGAGGCCAAGAGAGTGGGATGCCCTTGCTGCAATCCTTCCTACATATGCAAGGCATGATCTTAAGGACTATCTGCATGCCGTGATGATGGCATGCCGGGTCTCATAATATTGACTTTTAAAATAAACATTATTATATATGCTTTAAACTAGTAATTCATATTTAATGAAACTTTCGCGATTTTGACGGCGTGTTTTTGTCGGCGCGCAAATGACGGGTCACAAAAATAAGAGCAGCTCACTACTGAAAACGTTTATTTGGGGACATGGGAAGGCTTCAACCCACGACCTTTTGAATAGAAGTCAGCAGTTCTTATTGCTGTACTACCAAAGAAGTCGCAACAACATTCCACAGTAACCTGATTTCTTTTTCTTTGGTTATAGTCTAAGGGTGTAGAGCTGGCCCACTGTTCCGCGACCAGGACGAAAACCACACTGTTCCTCCTGAATCCAAGGTTCGACTATCCGACGGACCCTCCTCTCCAGAACCCCGAATAGACTTTTCCAGGGAGACTGAGGAGTGTGATCCCTCTGTATTTGAAACACACTCTCCTATCTCCCTTCTTAAAGAGCGGGGCCACCACCCCCGGTCTGCCAATCCAGAGGCACTGTCCCTGATGTCCATGCGATGTTGCAGAGACGTGTCAACCAAGACAGTCCTACAACATCCAGAACCTTGAGGAACTCAGAGCGTATCTCATCCACCCCCGGGGCCTTGCCACCAAGGAGTTTTTTGACCACCTCGGTGACCTTAATCCCAGAGATGGGAGAGCCCACCTCAGAGACCCCAGGCTCTGCTTCCTCATTGGAAGGGATGTTAGTGGGATTGAGGAGATCTTTGAAGAACTCCCCCCACTGACCCACAACGTCCCGAGTCGAGGTCAGCAGCGCACCATCCCCACCATATACGGTGTTGCTACTGCACTGCTTCTCCCTCCTGAGACGCCGGACCGTGGACCAGAATCTCCTCAAAGCTGTCCGAAAGTCATTCTCCATGGCCTCCCCAAACTCCTCCCATGCCTGAGTTTTTGCCTTAGCAACCACTGAAGTCGCATACCGCTTTGCCTGCCGGTACCTATCAGCTGCCTCCAGAGACCTACAGGACAAAAAGGTCCTATAGGACTCCTTCTTCAGCTTGACGGCATCCCTCACCACTGGTGTCCACCAACGGGTTCGGGGATTGCCGCCACGACAGGCACCAATCACCTTGCAGCCACAGCTCCAGTCAGCCGCCTCAACAATAGAGGCATGGAATATGGCCCATTTGGATTCAATGTCCCCCACCTCCCTCGGGATGTGGTCGAAGTTCTGCCGAAGGTGGGAGTTGAAGCTACTTCTGACAGGGGACTCTGACAGCCATTCCCAGCAGACCCTCACAACACGTTTGGGCCTACCAGGCCTGACCGGCATCCTCCCCCACCATCGAAGCCAACTCACCACCAGGTGGTGATCAGTAGACATCTCCGTCCCTCTCTTCACCCGAGTGTCCAAGACATGTGGCCGCAAGTCCGACGACACGACCACAAAGTCGATCATCGAACTGAGGCCTAGGGTGTCCTGGTGCCAAGTGCACATATGAACACCCCTATGCTTGAACATGGTGTTCGTTATGGGCAATCCGTGACGAGCACAGAAGTCCAATAACAAAACACCGCTCGGGTTCAGATCGGAGGGGCCATTCCTCCCAATCACGCCCTTCCAGGTCTCACTGTCATTGCCCACGTGAGCATTGAAGTCTCCCAGCAGAACAATGGAGTCCCCAGAAGGTATGCCCTCTAGCACACCCTCCAGGGACTCCAAAAAGGGTGGATACTCCAAACTGCTGTTCGGCGCATACGCACAAACAACAGTCAGGACCCTTCCTCCCACCCGAAAGCGGAAGGAGGCCACTCTCTCATCCACCGGGGTAAACCCCAACGCACAGGCTCCAGGGGTGCTCCGGGAATATGGGGTACCGGACCCCCTGATAAGAGCTGTTTGGTCCTTGTACAACTGGTGTCAGAGCTTGGTCCGCATTGCCGGCAGTAAGTCAAGCCCGTTTCCAGTGAGAGTTGGACTCCGCCAGGGCTGCCCTTTGTGACCAATTCTGTTCATAACTTTTATGGACAGAATATCTAGGCGCAGCCAGGGTGTTGAAGGGGTCCGGTTTGGTGGACTCATGATTGGGTCACTGCTTTTTGCAGATGATGTTGTCCTGTTTGCTTCATCAGGCCGTGATCTTCAGCTCCCTTTATTTATCATATATATATATATATACCGACACGCGTGAATATATATACTGGGCTTTCCTTACATCATCATATCTTCATATCTAGGTGGCTCGGGCATATCTATATATATATACATACTCTATCTACATCATATATATGGTTGGTTATAGTCACACAATTGTTCTGTTACAAATTATATATGTCATGCAGTATGATGTTGTCCTGTATTTTTATATATGTTGTGTATAGCATCAGGCTATAAGTTATTAAACAGTAAAACATTAACGATCTTGAGCAGCTCCCTCGGGACATACATATATATATATATATATATATACACACTTATATATACACATACATATCTTCATATCTACATATCTATATATATATACATACCTATCTACATCATATATACACACACACAAATTATATATATGTATGTATGTATGTACGTAGGTACGTATGTATGTATGTGTGTGTGTGTGTGTGTGTGTATATATATATATATATATATATATATACACATACATACATATATATACACATACATATACTTGTGTATAGCTTTTATATATGTGTGTGTATAGCTTTGGTCACTGAGTGCAAGTGAGAAATAATAAAATATAGTCTATAAGTTATTAAACAGTAAAATATTAACGTTTTAAGAAGTACAGGTACATTGAGCACTACTGGAGTGGTTGCGGGTAAACTACATTTTAAAGACTGTGTAACACAACAGGTAAGTAACTAACAGCAGCTAAAATGTATATGGATCATCTCTCGGTAGTAGATCCCTTTTGAAAGGCGCTACACGACGGCTGTGGTATAGAAATTACATTTTCTATGTGGACGCTCAAATTTGTGCCTCTGGTAATGTGCCTTACCGCATTTAAAGAAAATTAGTTTTGTGTCCTCTGCAGTGTTAAGCGAGAAAGGCTTTGGTTTGGGATCAAAGGAAAAAAGGTGTAAAGAAAGGAAAGTTGCCTTTTTCTTTTATATAGTATAGAGAGATGTGTTCGCTGACGTTATGATCGGCTTTTGGGGACAGTCGCGTGGGTCTTGTGTAGACTGGTGAGACGCCCCTGCCATTAATCGGCTGTGATGGCACGTGCAAAAGAAAGTGTGAATTGCCTTAATATTATTTTGCCGTGGTGTAGAAAAGGGGTCCCGTGTTTGCACTTGTCTGGGCTATAGCGCAGGGGAGGATGAAAAAATTAAAAGTGCTCACTTTGACTTAAGGCAGAAGCGCAGTCAGCGTCTCAAAGGCCGGCACAGCTATGCATGCGCGCTGGCTGCTCGACTTTTGCTGGGCCGGAGACCACAGTTTTGCAGACTCGTTCATGATATCAAAAGTCTCAGCGATCTTTGGAGGTCATTCATATATTATATGATATATATATATCAAAATACCCGCGCCTCGCAGCGGAGAAGTAGTGTGTTAAAGAAGTAATGAAAAGAAAAGGAAACATTTTAATAATAACGCATCATGATTGACATTGTCATGAGTGTTGCTGTCATATATATGCCTGCCTAAATAAGTCACCCTCGCTTTGCTCTTACTTTTTACCGCTCATTTAATCATGGCTAGTGGCGGAAAAATTATAAAATGGAAGGAGGATGGCTTTACCAAAACAATTATTGATGGCTTAATCGATTATTTATAAAGCTTGAATTGGTGATCTGTTTTTCTGTGTTAACCTCATATTTTTTCATACTTCTTCTCAAACTAAGGTGGTGCGAGGGTAAAATGAATTGGGATGCGCTGATCAATGTAATCTGCTTGTAATGCAAAGTGTGATTAAATGCATTATTTTTTAACGCGTTATGGAGCACATGCATCAAGCTTCTCAGCTGTGCTTGTGCTAAGAAAAGGAAAGTTTTTAAAAATAACGTAACACGATTGTCAATGTGACCTTTTGTAAGTAGTGCCTGGAGGATTCAGTGTGTAGAAACTCTAGAGACAGCGTGTGTATTAACTTTTTTTTTTCTGTGAGTATTTGGTGGCAGTCTGACAAAGTTGCTTCGGAAGACGGCGTAGCATGAGCTCAGCTCAGAGCGAAATTAGATGAATGGGAGGGGATATGATGACGTGACTCCCCCACCCGCCTTAACTGTCAATCCCCCACAAACACAGTCTCTCGGAATTTGCATTAGCACACCCCTTCACCTACAATTTTAACTTAGTTACAAAGTGATCAAAACTCTCGTTTATATCCTGCGTCCTCTCATTAAACTTGTATCCCGCATTACCTGTGGGCATGTGAAACGCCAGCGGTAGCCTGTCTATGAACTAAATTTAAAGTTTAGGTTTACACCTTGCTTTCTTTTCGAGGTAGCATCACTCATGAATATGGTAGTATATGTCACTCGCTCGCTTCTTATTGTTTCGCTGCCTTCTCAATTATATAATGCATGTTTTCTTAAGCGCTTTTTGGAGGTCTTCCTGGTTTTCTACGCACTGCGTTGACAGTCAGTTCACGTGATTACGTGGGAGGCGTGATGATGTCACACGAAACTCTGCCCCCCCACGTCATTCCAGCTCAACTCCATTACAGATAATGGAGAAAAATACCTTCCAGTTATGACCATTAGGCGTAGAATTTCGAAATGAAACCTGTCCAACTTTTGTAAGTAAGCTGTAAGGAATGAGCCTGCCAAATTTCAGCCTTCTACCTACACGGGAAGTTGGAGAATTAGTGATGAGTGAGTGAGTGAGTGAGTGAGTGAGGGCTTTGCCTTTTATTAGTATAGATCACAAATACGCTGCAGAGCTACAACGCATCTTTATGTGAAAACAGCAGTGTCAGATTTGGAGATAAGAAAGGATCTTGAACACGACTGAGAGAATGAAAAGTGAATAAAAAAAAAAAACTATCCTTTACAAGTATCATAAATTACACTGGCTGTTACACACTGAAATCAAATGTATGTTTTTATTTTAAAATAGTAAGAATAAGAGCAGTGTACTTCTCAAAACTGAATCAAACTCATGACCTTTTGATTACTAGTCAGCAGCTGATACCATTACGCTACTGTGGCAGTTGTAATACGTATGTGTACAATGTCGCATGCTAAGGCTGCTTTTTTTCTGCAGTTATATTTTTGAATAAAAGCATACTTGTTCTGTTATATTTGTACCTTTTGTGAAACTGATTCTTCGATATTTGGACTTCAGGCTTCATACATTATATAGTTTATGCCTACATTTTGTCATTTACTACTGCAATATTAAAACGTTTCTGTTTTAAAAATGTGTTTACACGGATTACTGTAGAAACGGAACACATGTGGAATGCGTGTATTCCAAATAATGATCTATTATTTCCACTCTAAAACTCCACTTCACTCCCAGATAATCAATCAAGGCATGAGCTGGGAGAAGTTTGTGCACGTTCTAAGTCGGTGGGGGATGGAATAGCCGGCTACTTGCAACTTTTCTTTATCAGCACATTTAGATTAACAAAAGACGCTGGCGGAGAGGTGAGAACGGTTTTAAGAAGCGATTTAAGGTTGGACGGATCTACTAGTTTTTTCGTAGGCTCTGGTAATTCTAGTGTTAAAGGTGTAGGTCAATTTTGTAAGCATATTTTGTAACATCAATATTAATATAGAATAGGACTATAATTATTGTTCTGTATTAGCATTTTTGGAAATAAAATCAAACCTACCAGTCATTTGTTTTTACAGATTATATATATATATAAAATATAAGGCTGAATTCAAAGACATTCCAATAATCAAAGTGAAAAAATTATGCAGCAGGCTAGTCCATTTTGCCAAAATTTCATTGCAGCAACTCAGAATTGTACTCAGTAGTTTGTAAGACCCCCACACGTTTGTACACATTACTGACGACGTCGGGGCATGCTCCTAATGACACAACGGATGATGTCCTGGGGATCTCCTCCCAGATCTGGACCAGGGCATCACTGAGCTCCTGGACAGTCTGAGGTGCAACCTGGAGATGTCTGATAGACCAAAACATAATGTCCCAGAGGTGTTCTACTGGATTTTGGTCAAGTGAACGTGGGGGCCAGTCAATGGTATCATTCTATGGAAAATGCCAATCGAGCTCCACTGTGCTGGCCATTCAGCACAGGGCCAACTACAGCATGTTGGGCGCTCAGGCCACCCTCATGAAGTCTGATTCTGATTGTTTGGTCAGAGACATTCACACCAGTGGCCTGCTGGGGTTCATTTTGTAGGGCTGTGGCAGTGCTCATCCTGATCCTTCTTGCCCAAAGGAGTAAATACTGGTCCTGCTGATGGGTTAAGAACCTGTCCAGCTATCGTAGAGTAACTACCTATCTCCTGGAATCTCCTCCATGCCCTTAAGACTATGCTGGGAGACACAGCAAACCTTCTGGCAACGGCACGTGTTGATGTGCCATCCTGGAAAAGTTGGGCTAATTGTGAAAGCTCTGTAGGGTCCTGGTATCGCCTCATGCTACCAGTAGTGACACTGACCATAGCCAAATGCAAAGCTAGTACCAAAAAACAGTCAGAAAAGATGAGGAGGGAAAAATGTCAGTGCCCTTCACCTGTTAAACCATTCCTGTTTTGGGGGTCATCTCATTTTTGCCCCTCTAGTGCTCATGTTGTTAATTTCATTAACACCAAAGCAGCTGAAACTGATTAACAACCCCCTCTGCTACTTAACTGACCAGATCAATATCCCAGAAATTTCATTGACTTGATGCTATACTCTGATTTAAAAGCGTTCCTTTTGTTTTGTTGAGCAGTTTATATATATTATATTATATATTATATTTTTACTGCAGTTATTAATTAAGAGTTATTGGTCTTTTTACACCAGAATGACTATCCTGGGGTCTTCTGTAGGAAATATGTACTGTACAAATGGGTAATCTATCTTTTCAGTTAAAAATGAACTCACCAAAACAATGAATTAAAAAAAAAAAAAAAGTTTTTAAATTGGCAAAGATGAAGTCAAGAAATAAAAGTTTTCACTTTCAATGATTTGTATTTTTATAATTATGCAGCATTTCATATTATTCTGTAAAATGAAACTACAGTATAATTATACAATTCACCAGTGTTTATTATATTTGTATATTATTATATCTTTCTTTACACATTTTGCACACATATTTAATAACTGTAATAAATTGGACCAAGAATGTTTAAAAAATCATTCACAAAATGTGTACATAAATGTAAATATATCAATCTGTTCATAATCCATTTAGACTGCCAGATTACAAACAAAATGTCACATATGTAATCGTATATCAACGGGTGGTGAAACAATAATAATCAATAAATTTATGAAACTTTTATGAAAAAAAATAAATAAATATATATTTTTTACTTATGGTTATTTATCTCTACAGTCAAGTCAAGTTGGGGAGCATGCACTAGTACATTGTGTTGCCACACCCACTACATGGCAAAACAACTCTGGATCCCGGTTTGCAACCACCCCAGGCAGACACGCAGTCCAGTCCCACCCTCCAGAAATGACTCTATATCTGCCGCCGCCAGGTGTTACGTGGACGAACCCTTGGCCAGGTCTAGCCGGATCACCCATGGGGAAATGCACCACGTGGCCGTAGTGCCGTAACTGACACTCCCTCACAATACAGGTAATGTGCCTCATTTGGGACTCCATGAGCAACTGCTCATTCGACACAAAGTCATACCAACGTTTCCCAAGGATTTTCTGGAGAGACACAGTACCAAAGGAGTCCAGTCTTCGTCTCAGGTCACTGGATAGCATCCATGTTTCGCAACCATGCAAGACAGGAAGCATCAGGACTCTAAAGTCTTGGACCTTCATCCTTTTGTATAGATATCGGGAGTGCCATACACCCCTTTCCAGCGGCCTCATGACCCCCCCCATGCTCTCCCAATCCGTCTACTAACTTCATAGGAAGAGTCACCAGAGACATGAATGTCACTGCCAATGTAAGTAAAGCACTCAACAAGGTCAATACTCTCTCCGCAAACAGACACTCTACTGATGGCTGTGCCCAAGAGCTCATTAAAGGACTGGATCCACAAACCGAAACATGTAAATAACATTTTTCGAAAGTTCAAAAATAAACGCAAGTCGCAAACTGTGTGTGTGCCGACTTGAACAAGCTTTTGCAGGATATATTGACAAGAGTATGGCTCGCCCTTCTGATTTTTGGTAGCTGACATGAGCTATGATTCATCAATTCTTGGTAGCTGAAAAGGCAGTTACTGGCCTATTCTTGTTAGCCAAAATGGGTTGTGAGAGTGGTTAATTCTTGGAATGTGTTATGGGCTGTGATTGGCCGGAGCTTTCAATCCTTGGTAGAATCTTGCTAGTGAAAGTGATCTGATTGGTACTCGCTACCAAGAATTACCTTGACTCACGGCTGCTCGGAGGTGCCACCAAAGCGTTCATTTCAGCGTTGTACCCTAACCCGATTTCTTTCTTTTTTTTTTTTTTTATATATATTCTTGAATAAAAGCCCACTTGTTTTGTTATACGTGTACCTTTTGTGAAAGTTTTTATTTGATTGGACTTCAGTCTTCACACATTGTACAGTTCATGTCAAAATGTTGTCATTAGTATTATAACATGAGAAAGTTTCTGATTTAGGTATGTGTTAAACATTTTTTGCCTCGCAACAATTTTTTTTTTAACCTATACAATTCCAGGCACGTCACATCAAGATAAAGAGCCTTGAGCTGGGAGAACTTTTTTGCCCGAGTTGAGCTGTAGCTGGGGGATGGGATTGCAGGCTTCTTCCTGCTTGTGCTGATTGACACATTTACAAACAAAAGAGGCTAATAGAGAAGTGCAAAGGAATTTAAGGTGGCCCGGGATTATACGTTTTGTTTTGTAGGCTTCAGGGATTCTAGTGTTAAACAGGTGGGCATAGTGGTACAGCGGTAGCGATTAGCTGGTGCCCCATCCAGGGATTGTTCCTGCCTTGCCCTGTATGCTTGCTGGGATTGGCATAATCTTGGATGGATAGATGGATGGATGGAATTATTAAATATGCACTACGAAGATATTTCAATGTTCCATAAAAGTTTTGAAGAATTTCCGTTTTAAGCTTACAGATGGCTTGACATTTATTACAATGCTTATTGTGTATTGATTGGTTATGTGGAGAAAGAAAAGGAAGGACAGGAATTGTGGGTTAGTACATTTGAAAGACACCGTACTGCTACATTAAATTGTTTCATCGAGGGTTTTGCACATCCCAGTAAGCATTTTGCGGGAGGCAGGTACAATCTCTGGACAGGACGCCAACTCATTGCTACCACTGCGCCACCATGCCCCATGTTTAATATACATTTGAATTAATTTCATCATGAAAATGATATCAAGTATACATCTTACTATATAAATTGCAAAGATAATAATTTCTTGCCTACGATTAAATCTTGCAAGTACAATGCTATTATTTCCGACCATGCCCCTCTGATCTTGGAGCTAAAATCATTATGCCTCACATACTCATGCACTACACTCTTGCAGATAGCGTCTTAACCCACTTCTATTAGCAGATGAGAAATGTACAGAATTTATATCAAAAGAAATCTGTTTCTTTCTAGAAACAAATATATCCTCAGAGGTCTCTGCAGGAATACTCTGGGAAACTTCTTAAGTTGACAGATTATTTCATATCTTTCCCACAGAAATAAATTAGAAACCAATAAGGTATCAGAGCTAACCAGTGAAATTACTAGAATAGATCAAGAGCATGCCAGGTGTCTAAGTGAAGCTCTTCATAGGAAAAGGCAGGCTCTGCATTCAGAGCTCAGCCTCTTAAAACCAAATAAACCGAGCAACTCATTTTTAAATCAAGACATCATTACCATGAACATGGAAGGAAAGCTAATAAGCTCTTAGCTCAAGAAATCCACAAGCAAGAAGTCCTTGATGCAATCCCAGTAATCACCAATACGAACAGAGATAAAATCATTGACCATAAAAATATAATGCACACATTTAGAGACTACCATAAATCCTTATATTCTGCTGAGTTTCAACAAGACAATACAAAATCTAATGCATTATGGATACCACAAATAGATACTCTTAGTGCAGAGGAATTGAATAAATCTCTGCCGTTATCAGAATCACTAGATGCTATAAAGTCACTTCAGAGTGGGAAAGCAGCTGGCCCTGATGGCTATCATGTGGAATTTTATAAGAAATTCTCCACTCAGCTAGCTCCCCTCTTATTAGCAACATTTATAGAAGCTAGAGACAATCAAATTCTACCTCAGACATTTCGCCAAGCATTAATCACTGTCTTTCCTAAACAAAATAAGGACTTATTACAGTGTGCATAATACAGACCAATTTCACTTCTGAATAATGATGTTAAGATACTCTTCAAAGTCCAAGCTAGAAGGATGGGAAAGTTCTGCCCTTTGTAATATCGCAAGTTCAAATTGGATTTATTAAAGGCCGACAGCTTCCAAACTTTGACGCCTGTTTAATGTAATATATTCACCTGCAAAGTCAAATAGCCCAGAGATGATGATATCGTTGGATGCAGAAAGACCATTTAATATGATTAAATGGAACTACCTTTTCATAACATTAGAGAAATTTGGGTTTGGCCCGAACATTTGTGCATGGATCAAACTAATGTATACCAATCCAGAAGCTTCAGTTTGTATTAACAGCATTTGTTCAGACTACTTTAAACTAGAATGTCGTACCAGACAAGGATGCCCCCTGTCACCACTACTTTTTGCAATCGCCATTAAACCACTGGCAGTTCACTGTTGAAATGATTATCAGAGAAGGACTTCAACAGAAAATTTCTCTATATGCAGATGATATGGTACTGTATATATCAGACCCACAAAATACTGTGCCTGCAGTCTTAACAGCACTTACAGAATTTCAAAAGATTTCTGGTCTCAGAATTAATTTGAATAAAAGTGAGCTCTTTCCAGTGAATTCTCAAGCATACAATATTAGATTGGACACCTTTCCTTTTATCATTGCATATCAGTTTAAATACCATGGGGTAAATATCACAAGTAAACAAAAAGCTCTTTATGAACAATATTTCCCCATCTGTATGGAGATAATTTGGCAAGACTTGCATAGCTGGTCAACCCTTCATCTCACTCTAGCTGGAAGAATTAACGTTGTGAAGATGAATATCCTTCCTAAGCTTCTCTTTTTATTTCAAAAGATTCCAATATACATCACTAAATAATTTTTTAAGCAATTAGATTTAACCATAACCTCATTTATTTGGAACTTTAAACATCCACGTATTCAAAGAGCGACCCTTCAAAGACTTAATACAGAAGGTGGCATGGCTCCATTTAACTTTCAGTTTTATTACTGGGCAGCAAACATACAAGGTATAAAAACCTGGACACAAATAGATGAACATACACAGCCTTGGAGCACAATAGAAATAAAATCCTGCAGTATTTCTTTATATTCCCTGCTTTGTGCCCCTATAAATGCAAGTTATCACCAGTATACTAATAACCTAATTGTGCTTCACTCACTCAGAATATGGAACTAATGTAGGAAGCATTTTAAGTTGGAGAATCTTTTATTTGTGACACCTATGCATAAGAACCACCTTTTCATCCAATGCAAACATATGCAGTTCTTAATATCTGAAAAACATTTGTAATTAAATTACTTAGAGATCATTATATAGACAACAACTTTGCATCCAATGAACAATTACATTCCAAATTTAACTTTCCAGCAATACATTTCTTTCACTATCTTCAAATCAGAAACTTAGTTAAACTGAACCTGCCCGATTTTCCTCATCTTCCACCTTCCTCTTATGCTGGAAAAAATATTGCTTAGTTTCGAGGACTCAGACAGCATTTCTGCAATATATAAAATTATTTTACAATTCCTCCCTTTCAAAGATCCAAGAGGACAATGGGAAAGGGATCTCTCACTCAATATATTTTTACTAGCTGTAAGTTTTACTCTTTTGGCCTTGCTCTCTTTCTCAGGGTGGGGGTTCATTTGTTTTTAATCCTATTTTTTGTAAAAATTGATCTGTTTGTATGGAATGATTACAATAAAATCAATAAAATAAAAAAAAAATATTAATAATAATAATTAGCCCAGGAGGCCAATTAAAAACAGAAGCTGGTTGGATCAAAAACCTGCAGCCACAGTGTGCCCTCAGGACCGAGGCTGGGAAACACTGGTTTATACCACTGCTTAAGCCAGGGGTGCCCAATGCGTCAATTGCGATCGACTGATAGATCGCAATGGTAGTGCAAGTAGATCACGTTGCATTCAAAAAAAAATTTTTTTTAACGTTAGTCTATCATATATCCTCCCTATGGCATTTGCCACTTGATTGATATACTGAGCGGCCAGTCTAAGATCTGTTCTCTTCTAACACACTGGTCATCCCGCACGCACGATCAAACATGCAAGCTACTGCAAAACTCTGGCTGTGATCTAGTTAGCTTTCCAATTTATATCGACTAAAGAAGGGATTTAAAAAAAAATGTTTGGGGAGGGTATGGGCTGAATGTGGAATTGGAAGAGGATTTTTTTCTCGCAATGTCACATTGTGCGTTTTTCTGATCTGTCAATCTATCATTGCTATTCCAAAGAAGGAAAATGTGGAAAGGCATTTTCGAACTTCATAAAAACTACAAAACTGACTTCCTTCCAAAAAGCAATCCGAGAAAAAGAAAGGAGAGGGAACTAAAGTCGCAGTTAATCAGACAACCGTCATTTTATGTATAAAGTATACTCAGTATGTGTGTGTGTGTATGTATGTATGTGTATATACAGTAATCCCTCCTCGATCGCGGGGGTTGCGTTCCAGAACCCCCCGCAATAGATGAAAATCCGCGAAGTAGAAACCATATGTTTGTATGGTTATTTTTATATATTTTAATCCCTTAGAAACTCTCCCACACTGTTAACATTATTAGAGCCCTCTAGACATGAAATAACACATTTTAGTCAAAAGTTTAAACTGTGCTCCATGACAAGACAGAGATGACAGTTCTTTCTCACAATTAAAAGAATGCAAATGTATCTTTTTCTCTTCAGGAGCAGAGAATTTCAGAGAGAGAGAGAGAGCGCTCGCAAAGAAAAGCAAACAATCAAAAAATCAATACGTGTGCTTTTAAGTTTGCCTCAGCATTTTTTAGAGGAGCGTCGGTATCTTCTAAGCAAACAGCCCCTCTGCTCACATCTCCTCGGGAGGCGCAGAGAACGTCAGAGAGAGAGAGAGCGAGATTAAAGCAAACAATCAAAAAATCAATAAGTGTGTTTTTGGAAGCACCGAGATAAAGCTGCCGGCATTTCTTAGAGGTGCGATCGTATCCACTAGGCAAACAGCTTCTGTGCAAACAGCACCTCTGCTCACACCCCCTCCGTCAGGCGCAGAGAATGTCAGAGAGGGTGAGAGAGAGGCAGAGACAAGCAAACAATCAAGCGCCGCGCAGGAAGCATATCTTATGGCATTGAGGATTTTTAGTTAATATGTAATACATGCTCTGATTGGGTAGCTTCTAAGCCATCCGCCAACAGCGTCCCTTGTATAAAATCAACTGGGCAAACAAACTGAGGAAGCAAGTACCATAAATTAAAAGACCCATTGTCCGCAGAAACCAGCGAAAAATCCGTGATATATATTTAGATATGCTTACATTTAAAATCCGCGATAGAGTGAAGCCGAAAAAGTCGGCGATATAGCGAGGATTATTGTATATATATATATATATATATATATATATATATATATATACTGCTCAAAAGAATTAAAGGAACACTTTTTAATCAGAGTATAGCATAAAGTCAATGAAACTTATGGGATATTAATCTGGTCAGTTAAGTAGCAGAGGGGGTTGTTAATCAGTTTCAGCTGCTGTGGTGTTAATGAAATTAACAATGGATACACTAGAGGGGCAACAATGAGATGACCCCCAAAACAGAAATAGTTTAACAGGTGGAGGCCACTGACATTTTTCCCTCCTCATCTTTTCTGACTGTTTCTTCACTAGTTTTGCATTTGGCTACAGTCAGTGTCACTACTAGTAGCATGAGGCGAAACCTGGACCCTACAGAGGTTGCACAGGTAGTCCAACTTCTCCAGGATGACACATCAATACGTGTCATTGCCAGAAGGTTTGCTGTGTCTCCTGCACAGTCTCAAGGGCATGGAGGAGATTCTAGGAGACAAGCAGTTACTCTAGGAGAGCTGGAGAGGGCCATAGAAGGTCCATAACCCATCAGCAGGACCAGTATCTGCTCCTTTGGGCAAGGAGGAACAGGATGAGCACTGCCAGAGCCCTACAAAATGACCTCCAGCAGGCCACTGGTGTGAATGTCTGTGACCAAACAACCAGAAAGACTTCATGAGGGTGACCCAAGGGCCCCATGTCCTCTAATGGGCCCTGAGCTCACTGCCCAGCAGCATGTAGCTCGATTGGCATTCGCCATAGAATACCAGAATTGGCAGATGCACCTGTGGTGCCCTGTGCTTTTTACAGATGAGAGCAGGTTCACCCTGAGCACGTGACAGAAGTGAAAGAGTCTGGAGAAGCCATGGAGAACATTATGCTGCCTGTAACATCATTCAGCATGAGCAGTTTTGTGGTGGGTTAATGATTGTCTGGGTAGGCATATCCATGGAGGGTCACACAGACCGCTACAGGCTTGACAAAGGCACCTTGGCTGCCATTAGGTATCAGGATGAAATCCTTGGACCCATTGTCAGACCCTATGCTGGTACAGTGGCTCCTGGTGCACGACAATTCCTGGCCTCATGTGGTGAGAGTATGCAGGCAGTTCCTGGAGGATGAAGGAATTGATACCATTGACTGGCCACCACACTTTCCTGACCTAAATCCATTAGAACACCTCTGGGACATTATGTTTTGGTCCATCCAATGCCACCAGGTTGCACCTCAGACTGTCCAGGAGCTCAGTGATGCCCTGGTCCAGATCTGGGAGGATATCCCCCACAACACCATCTGTCATCTCATTAGAAGCATGCACCGATGTTGTCAGGCATGTATACAAGAACACAGGGGCCATACAAAGTGCTGCATAATTTTGAGTTGCTGCAATTAAATTTTGGCAAAATGGACTAGCCTGCCACATAATTTTTCACTCTGATTTTTGGGGCGCCTTTGAATTCAGGGCTCTGTAGGTTGATCATTTTCATTTCCATCAAACGATGTGGCATCCTTTCGCTCCTAACACATTACCCAGTCTATATCAGTATAGATATCCAGGAGGATTTCTTTTTCCCATTGAGATCTGATGTGTTTTCAAAGTGTTCCTTTAATTTTTTTGAGCAGTTTATATATATATATATATATATATATATAGTGTGACAGATAGGGGGCACTGTCTCTCCCTTGAACCCTTGTCCAATACGCCAGACACCAGATGAAAGTCCAAAAGTAGACTTTATTCAAAGTGCAGAAAGCACCCTCCTCTCCACAATACTCATTAAATCACAATACAAATCACAAATTTTTTTTTTTTGACCTTCAACAACAGCAACAACATTTATTTATATAGCACATTTTCATACAAACAGTAGCTCAAAGTGCTTTACATATTAAAGAATAGAAAAATGAAAGACACAATTATAAAACAAAATAATAAACAATCCTCCACTCCCAGACGTGTTGCCACCCTTCCACCCAGCTCAGCTCACCGTCTGGGAGCTCCCACAGTCCATTTATATTCCCTGACCCGGAAGTGTTCCAATCCCCAGTCCATGTGATCTCCTATCACTTCCGGGTCAGATCAAAAGTCCTTTTCTTCACCCCGCAACCACGTCATTCCCCTTGTCCATGTGACTCAGTCGTACTTCCGGGGCGTATGGCAAATAAAAATCATCTAGTGTCCCCCAGGGTATCCAGCATAGCTGTGGATAAAAACTCCATTGTCCAGAATTCCCTGCTGGTCTTCGGGGCCCCTCCATGCTGCAGGGAGAGCTCCATCTGGCGGTCTGGGGGTATTGACCGGGATGAATGGCTGGCCATATTCCACAATACTACCAAACCCAACTCTGCGATGAATTATAATTCGGAGCGGCCTGCCCCGAGAGGGAAGTCTTTCTCCAAGAGGAGTCTCTGGTCGAGCCTTGGCTGATCCTTGGGTCTCGTTCCCTGGAGAATCTAGGGGGAATATTAGTCCAAAACGACACCTGGTCCCTCGCTCTCCAAGGACAGTTTCGACAAATGTGGTCCGACCTTCGGCATCCGTAGCACTGCCTCCTTCCTCCTGTTATTCTTCCCCTGTGGGACTGAAAATAATTGGGAAAAATTAGGTCCGCCCCTTTTCTTGCTGAGGAGGAAGCCCCCGCCGCCTCTAACAGTTCTCTCTCGCCTTTCTCTGCTTTGTCAGGAGACCCTCGTTTTATTTTTGGGATCTCCTGTTTGCTTTGGGGGTTTTCCACAGTCTGAGTCTCTTTATTTAATAAAAAGAGACCTTTTCCTGTCTGAACCCCTCTAGACTTATTTTTTAAACGGCTCGGGTTCTTTAGCACCGAATCACTCTGAAAGCCTGCACCATCCAGTTGCTCCGGATTGA
Source organism: Polypterus senegalus (assembly GCF_016835505.1). Taxonomy (NCBI): domain Eukaryota; kingdom Metazoa; phylum Chordata; class Cladistia; order Polypteriformes; family Polypteridae; genus Polypterus; species Polypterus senegalus. The sequence goes on from NC_053155.1 coordinate 162,311,390, forward strand.
TCGCCCCTTCCCCCGACCATTCGGTCAACGTTCCGGCCTCTCTTGTAGAGCATGCAGTGATTTGGCACCTGCTATTTATTAAAAGCATCCCTATTTCATTATTTACGGTACCGGTATTACTCACCTGTACCGCCACATCATATAATACGGGAGGCTCCCGTCTGATTCTCTGTAGGTACTCCATTACCTTTCGGATGGGCACCTATGCCTTTTCTCCCAGATCCCTGACAATCTTCTGAATTGCCGCCAGCATCTGAAAAATACCTTGTACAGGCTTGATCAATTTCTCGAGTTCCCACACGTCTAAAGTGTTAATTAATTCGACCGGCGGTAGACTTACTTCCTCCTTCTGTCTACTTACCAGCCGGGAGCCAATGAGCCCATCCGCTGTCGGCACGTGCTGCAACGGGTCTTGCGGAAGGCTTCTGGGAATTGGAGTTCTTTGGGACTGAGGACTGGGTTGCCTTCTTCTGCGGACTGCGGTCTGTCTTTATTAATTTGTCCACAGCCCAATCAGCCATTTCCCGGCCTTTCTTACCTTTTCATGTGGTGAGCAGTGCTTCGCTTGCCTCCCCCTTCCCCTTGAGAATGTCCGAGTCTGTCTTTTCCAGGTTTAGGCTGTAAGCATTAGGACGCGGACTTCCTCCTTCCCGTTGTGCTTCGGGTTGAGCCACGTGTCCCTCGCCGGCAGCCGACATGCGTAAGTCCTTCTGGCTCGTCTGCTGGACTGAGAACTGGGCTTCTTCTTTGGGGTTTTTGTTTGCATCCCGCGGGACCTCCAGAGGATCTTCCTTGAGGTATGTGCACGGAACAAAGTGTGTTATTTTAAAGATGTTATTCACAGAATCCTCGGCACATACCTCTTGGTAGTCGTTGTTCTCCGAAGGCCGTTTCCCGACTCATGGAACCGCTCCAGCTCATCCCGAGCGTCCTGTGTGACGACCGTGGTACCGACTCTTGACGCTCTGCTTGCCCTTTTTCTTCCCCATTACGGACTTGGAAAACGGGTTTTCTGCTGATGTCGTGGTGTGTCTGAACGATGTCTTCTCAGGGATCTCTGCCCACAGAAAATTTAGGTACGTGTTCTCTGCAAATGACGCTAGAAAATCCTGCCGATTGCGCCACAGTGACAGATAGGGGGCGCTGTCGCTCCCTTGAACCCTGGGTGGATAAAAACTCCATTGTCCAGAATTCCCTGCTGGTCTTCGGGGCCCCTCCATCTGGCGGACTAGGGGTATTGACCGGGATGAATGGCCGGCCATATTCCAGTATATTTATATATAGCATTTTTAATGTAGGTAGATCATTTCAACCTGGTCATTTTAAAAGTAGCTCGCAAACTGAAAAAGTGTGGGCACCCCTGGCTTAAGCCAACAAATAGTATGTTTTTTCCATGCCTCCTCTTGACATTTGCTGAAATACTTTTTCTCAGGTGCTTTTGCCGCTGTCTTTTAACCAAACACTGAATGGGGAAGGTGATGTTTATATTGATTTGCATATTAAAATAATTCAAAATTCTGGGAGAAGTCGGGATGGAACGGCATGTGTGTGCACATGCATTACTTTTCACACTGACTGGGATTTATGGAGCTGAAGTGCACGGAAGTTGCCTTACATACTGTTTTGTGCATCTGAATTTTTTTTGCATGTGCACAGTTCCACTTTTGTCTGTACCCCATATTTTAGCATGAGTTCTACGCAGTCATTGTGCATAAGGCCCCAGGTCTCTAACCATCAGTGAAGAGAATGCAGTCTTCTACACTTCTCCTCTATATAATCTTGTTAAGTGGGTCAGAGGCAATTAAGATCCAGCATTTTATTTTATCCCAAGAGCACAAAGACATGAAGTTCATCTTTATTACCTCAGATTCCTGCAAAATATTGTTAGTGCTGACAGGTAGAAGGAAGGTGGATGCGTCATTGTTAGAAAGTACAATTTAGCCTCATTTTGACTTCTTAGGTTTTGTTTTGTTTTCTTTCTGCTAGTTTGGGGGCACACACCGACTCCAGCAGGCCTGCACAAAGTTAATTCCTATTTAGAAGTGGCAGAACTGTCTAAATAAAATAAGTCAATCTAGTTTTTGGTTTGCCTTATCACTGTCAGGTTACCCACACGTTTCTCCAAACCTCATATTTTTCCTACCTACTGTAAAGTTAACTATAGATATAGATAGAAGTCATTGTATTGTTGAAAAGAAAACCTACGCTCTACATACATACCAAAGAACAAACTCTTAACTTTAACATCTCATTTGTGGACTTGATGTAAGTTTGTAATGATATGAAATAGTGCCTAATGAAAAACTAATTAGTAGAGGTTGTGCTTGCAGTCCAGTATGCAATGGAGTCTTCATCACATTTGCACTTGACAAGATCATCACATAAAATAGGTGCATATATGATTCATAAAGTGTGGAGCTATATTCTGAAACTAAACATGAAAGCTGCAAAAAATGCTCACTTCCTTCCAAAATGTCATTTTGGTGGGTAGCTAACATTTTGATTTGTTAATGGTACCAACTGAACTTTAGTTTAGTGGTAAGCTTGCAGAGAAATAAAATGTACTATTGGTGATCTCTTTACAAATATTTTTATAATCTCCCTTCCACGTGTAGTCAGGAATTCACCCGTGCTTTGTCCCTAGCTCCACCATTTTCATGTTGATATATTCCTTTTTATTTTGTTTGTTAATTGTTTTCAGCTTAGTTCAAACCCTGGATTGTGGATTGGGGCAGGGCCTTGAATGCAATCAGTGCTCTCAGGTGCTACAGCCAATGGGGCTGCACTCAGCTGGAAAGAATCTACAACATGTATATTTTGTGTTTGCAGTGCCATTAGTTTTAGCTAAAGTTGCCCAGTTTCTCTCACTAGGTAGGTCCTAAATGAACTTTTGAAATAGTTAATGTTTGTTTCATTAGGATTTATGTTTCAGAGCATTCAAATTTAGAGCTTTTCAGTTAATTTATTTTTAAATTCAGACTTTAACTTGTTTTGGTGTTAAGGGGGTTTAGATTGGCTTTGTAATATGCATTATGCTTTCTTAGTTTGTCATTTCTTGAATTCCTTCCCTTTCCATTGCTTTTTGTTTCTGCGTTTTTGTTTGATACCCTTGCAATTAAGGTTTCTCCTTTACTGGCCATTTTATTGTCAATTTCTTTTTGGTTTATTCTGATAAATGTGAAATAACATTTCTGTTCTGTTAAGTGAAATAATGAACAATGTAAGTCAAATGCTTTTGTCAGATTCGATTTTTAAAAATTGTGAATTTCTTTAAAGTGGAAGAGTACCAATGATTTCATCCATGTCTGGCAGCAGGTTAAAGGAGAAAGATTTAATTGAGCATTGTTTTCTTTCAGACTATTGCATTCTTTTTTTCCTGCCTGCCTGTTTTCATTTGTTTAATTTGTAGGCCTAGTAGATTTCAGAAATAAAAAAATGTAGCTCTGAGATGAGGAGACGAAATTAGGTTTCCATTTGGCAGCATCTTAATCATAACAGCTGTTCATTTTAATTTTTTTCATGTTACTATTTACAGAGAATATTCTTGATGATGCTGCTCTAAGTGATTTGGAAAACTTTGCAAAAGTTGTAGAGAAAGAAGAAGAAATATCAGATATGACGCATGAATTTAAAAAGGTATATTTTTTGTTAGTAAATTGAATATGCATATTGATTTTCTTGTTCTGTTTAACTTAATGTTTTAATACCCTAATATGTCAAGTAGACATTATATATTTTGTTCATGTTTTGTTTGAAGAGAATTATAGTGAAAAAATGTGAAAGGTGTAATCTTTGCCTACTGAAAGTTTAATTAGAGCAGTACAACCTGTGATCTAGTTTAATTTGGTAAAAGGTATTGTGTTTAATGTGTATCATTGGGAGCTGCATCTGCACATAATTTTAGCATCAAACCTGTATTCTTCACACTAAGCAATACCCAAGCATCTAATGTTTTCTTTTTAGATTTTTTTTTACACATTGCCTGATTATTCCAGTTTTACTTTCAAGCTTTATATTTTCCTAGATGTATTTATTTACATAAAACGTATTTAAGATGTCTCAAGTGCTGAATTCTGTATTTCAATATCTTTAGGGTCCATTATAATTCAGTCTAATTCATTTTTCCCTGGAATATTTTTAAAAATGATTGCAGTAGCCCAAGAACCGATTCCTGTGTTCCTTTCTTAAATATCTGCTAATGATTAATTGGTGACTCAAGTGGCCCATATGATTGTGTGGGCTTGAGTATACAATGAATTGGTGCTGTGTCCAAAATATTTCCTAGTTCCCACTCAATGCTACTAAAATTGGTACCAGCTGCCTGCAAACCTGAACTGGATAGGCAGTTTTAAAAAAAAAAAAAAAACTTTTTCTTTTAAGGCCTCCCATGGTAATAATTAGCTAGTTACGAATTCCCTTATCACATACCCTAATTGGATAGCATTCTTTCTCTAATATCTTAATCAGCTCCATTATTTAGCATAAAATGTATGCAAGTAATTCAGAAGGAGGGGGCGGGGGAGGTGGCACAAATATTGTGCTATGGCCCAGATATCTTAATGGCATCATATTGTAGAGTCCCTGACTATTACAACCTTTCCTTTGAAGCACAACATTTGCAAATAAAATATATAGTGTCCTTTTTAGCTTCTTAAGTCTTAAAATTTGTGGTCTTTGTGTCTTGTATCTTGTGAAATGTTAATTTTTTGGGGCTGAAGCTCATAAATAAGATGAGATGCTATCAAAACTTTAAAATACATAAAACCCAGAGATGAAATCTAGAAACTGAACATTTAGGGTTCACCTCTCCATGCAATTTCTCATGTTATCTAAAACAATATTCCCTCCCTTGTATACAGTTCTGCTGGGAATGAGACTGGTCTTCAGTGGCACTGGAATGGCTTAGACAGGATTAAGAGTGTTATTTTATCTGCAAAATGTCAAATCAATTGTAAATTATGAAGGGCTGTGTGCAAAAATTAGTTTTGAGCTCTACAGTAGGAATGCTGCATTAATATTGCTTTAATGTATTTTCTTTTGAAAGGTTTGATCAAAAACCGAATGTTTAATGAGAATGCATATTCTCTTCCTAATATTCAAAAAGAGGTCACTAAGTTAAACTCTTTTAAACCTTCTATTTCTTTTTAAAATGTCTGACATCTTCATTTGTACATTTTCTTACTATGACATGACATTAACTTGATTTGAATGTAAATCCTACACCATTTTCATTTGAACATTTCACTCATAATGTCTGTTTTTCCAAATGCTTGTATGTAGTAAATATTAATTACACATTATACTGATATTTAAATTTTCTTTGTTAAACAAAAATGTTATTTGGACTTAGATACATGAATTATAGATTTACACCTTTAAAGCTTTTTATTTTATGCTCACTAAGATATAGACAAAGCAGTAGTGATACAATTTATGTTGTGAAGGCAGGTGCTTTACACAAGCATGACTATTGTGATAATTAAACAATTAATATTCTATCATTCTTAAGGTCATATATATTTCGAACTGTTCAGTAGATCAAATTACTCATTATGTTGACTGAATGAAGGAACTTCAGTGGTTCAAAGAGTGGACTGATTTTTACACACTTGCTGTCAGCTTTAGGGAATACTGCCTGCAGACCTAGTGATATTTTTCAAGTAACAATTTTTGTGGTGGATTTTGGGATGAAGGGAGAAACAGAATGCAAAAGTACAAACTCCATTGATCCTGATGGTTTGAATTGGACAAGCAACCCTGGGTCAAAAAATATTAATATAAAGTGGAACCAGCAAGTTTCATTAAGAACTATCCATTGACAACTTCACAAACTGTTCTGCAATCCACAAAGCAATGAAAAATGTGCTTTCCCAGGGAAAGTATAGGGTGGTCCAGATCTAATTATGCAATTTTCATTACGCTATAACTTAAGTTTATTACACAGAGAATTCACAAAAAATTCTTTTTGTTGCCGATAGATGGCAACACCTGCCCTGTATTCCAAAATGGCGGGGAGACGGTTATCAGTCAAACAGCAGGTGCAATGTCTTCGCCTTTTCATAATTACATAATTAGATCTGGACCACCCAGTATATGTAGTGCAGAGAACATAATCAGTGGATCTATGGAGCATTGGGGGAAACAAGTCAGATGAGTCATTCTTCATTTAATTTTCATCTAGAGGATAGTTACATGTGTGGATTGCACCAAAAGAAGAATGCAGACTAATTTGCATGTTTGCCCACAGTGAAGGGCTTTGGTGTTTTTTTATTATACTGTAAATGAATATGAAATTGAAATATTTGTAAAATTTGTTTAAAACATTTAATTCCTGTTTTATGCCAAACCCAGGAGGCTGCATGATTAATTGGTTTGTATGGGTGACTTGTAAAAACGTAAATCAAAAAGTAAAGGCAATATGGAAATTACACTGTAACCACAATAGATGGAAGCTGACACAATACAGCATATTCACAATGGTTTATGGGTAGTTCATAGACCTGCAGTGCTCTGCTTTTAGTCTAGTTGAAACCAAGGTCCAATGAACATGGACACTCTGCAGTGGTATTGCACGATTGTTGAACAATGCGCTGTAGTGAGATTTCTTTGGCCACAGTGAGTGAAACCTGCTGAAATTCACTGAAGGACGCTGGCTCAGTATAGAAGTAAAAACAGCATGACTCTACAAAATGACTGGATGGAAAGGTTTAAAATGGGAAGGACAAGTATAACCTATGATGCCTGATCTGTATCATGCACACAAGCCCACATCAACATGGCAAATACCTTCATCAGAGTAGATGGATAGATTATGTTGTCGGCTGTTGCTGCACATTTGGATAAAGGCTATGAATCTACACGTCATAGTGCATGATGACGGGGGGGCGGTACTATAAAATTTGCACAAGGTGGGTACCCAAACATCTTACTGATCTGCACAAGCCAACATCCTGCAGTGAATTTCACTAGGTTTGACCTAAGCTTCAACTAGACACTAGACTAACAGTTTGAACTACATATAAGCCGTTGCAAACATTTTGTATTGCATCAGCTTCTGTCTGTTGCAGTTACCATGCAATTTTCAAATTGCCTTTTTTATTTTTTTTTTTTATATACCCTCGTATAAAAGATGTAGTAATATGGTCAAGAGAGATCAATGAGTCAAATATATCGGCCAGTCCTGTCTAGTGTGTGTGTATATCAAAATAGAGAGGCAATTTTAGTTTGAAAATATCTTTAGGAATGTGTTGTGCCTAAATATGTCCCTTCATAAGCAGCATTTTTAATGATACTACAAGCTGGAAAATCTTCAGTAGTAAAATTCACTGTTGCATAAAGTGAAATTTTATTCAGAATCTCTCTCAATAGCTCTGTGTTTGACAATGAATAAAGCTATGAAATAGTTCATCTAACTTTTTTTTTTTTTTAAATAGAATATAAGGGCATGATCAGCAGAAATTTTAGTGACTAGTTTCAAGGTTATTTCTCATATGAATCTTGTCTTTAGTTGCTGCTTCTTCTGCCTCAGGTGTTGCCCTTCTATGCTCTGTTTATATACACTGCAGTGGAGAAGCAAATTCAACTCCCTGCGCTGTCAGCTGGTGCATCTGGTCCATCTGTGTGTAGTTTCTTCTCTTGCCTTTAGTGCTTTCTTGCATATGTTTTACTTTTTTTCTCTTTGTACCCATTTTTTTTGTATTTTTAGCAAGTTAAGATCCATTTATTACCTTGGCAAAATCAATACCTTTGGAATACCAAAAAGAGAAATCGGCAGACTGACTTTATAGGCTTTTGGCCCCAAAATATGCTTTCTCAGTAAGGCAACACTTCTTTTGCAGTACAGCTCTACAGAATTTGCATCTGCCACAGTTTAGATGGTCTTGAGACCATATATTTTTGAGTACACTATTCGCAATTGAAAACAAAGTACAACATCACAGATGAATAAAGCTGAATGGTAGCTACTGTACATCATGTGAAATCTATTCTGAGAGATAGTGTGGTATAAAAGAGCTAAAAGATGATCTAATATAATAAAACAGATGCAAAAAATCAGAATCACAAATGAGCAGGTAATATGCTAACTTTCACTTAATTTGTTTAGAAACACATGTTTTTGATCATCATTTAGTAAACTTATGCTTATGGAGTGGAAAGGCCTCTGAAAAACTACTTAGGATTATAAGAATTTTCAATACGTTAGTAACACATTCACTTAATTCTTTCACATTTGTAGAATGATGCAGCAAGAGAATACTCCAAAATATAAGCATCATCAAACATCAACAGACATCTACAGCCTGTTTCTTTTATAGTTTCTTGTATAGTGCTCTACATGTTCTTCTATGGCTCGTGCGTTTATTTATTTTTTTTTTCTTCTTCCTCAGAAAATGTTTTGCCTTGATAGTGCATTAAGAGGTGTAGCTTCACAAATATGCTGTTATTTCTATGCACCAACATTCAGATATTAAATAATGGCAGGCATAGCTTGTGTTAGTAACATTTACATGTAATCCTTTTCTCATTATATACATTAACTTTTATAAGACTGTGCTGAATAAATATTGGACATAAAAGAATATCTGTTTAAAGTGATTCTAAATTACAATTGTGCTTTTGGTATTCACATGATTTACTTCAGTACAAATGTCAAAAAGATAGGCAGTAATTCATGTTCCCAAAGCAAAATTTAGCTTTTATAAATGTTCAATAAATTAATATTGTAATACACAACAGCCCCTTTAAATGCACATAAGAATTTAAAAATAAATTTTGACTTGACTTATGATAGATTGGCCACATTGAGTCGTCATTGAAGGATCGCCAATAACCTTTCTTGACACACTTGCTGAATAATTTGTTGGCTCAAAGTACTTGAGTATAGTGTTTGTCATAGAAAGAGTGTATTGCATTGTTTGTACTGCCCATTAGTTTTGTTTTCATTCTCTCCTCCACTACTAACTCCAGAGGGTCCTCGGCTCAGAAAAAGGCAGTCTTTTTTTAAATAACTGGCCAGCTCAGTCTCCGTGGGTTTGCATGCTCATAAATTGTGTAAGGGTGCAGCCTATCTCGGTTACTTCATGGGCTCCTGCAGTTTGCGATTGACACATGACTCCCACGAAGGCATTTAATGGAGAGCTGGCGTGAAAAAGGGCAGTGGGGTGGAAAGAGCTGAGGAGAAAAGGAACAAAGGGAGAACAGAAAAGGAGGAACATACACTGGCCAGCAAACAATTGAGCAAGTGTATAAAGGACAGAGGTTAAAGGGAATGGAAAGAGAAAATGTGAAGAGCGATGGAGAACCCAATGTGGGATAGAATGGAGGCAGGTGGTCAGGAGCAGATCTCCAGGGCAAAGACTCTGAGGCTCAATAAAGGTTGCTCCCATAGAATGAATGCCAGGGAGCAGGATCGGCCTAAATGCCTCCTGCAAGTGCCGAGTGTGAGCAGCGGGAGAGGCTACTCAGGTTGCCCTGCACATGTTGATGGAAGGGTGGCAGGGAACAGAACCGGTATATGAAGGTTGACTGCACCTATTGGTCACCATCTCTTTCTCCTGCGAAGTCAAAACGGGATGAAAGGGAGGAAGCACTAGGTTTAAAAGGGCAGTGTTTGGGGCTCAGAGTTTTGTGGACTGTCTTGCTTTTAACCTTGCCATTTTTAATGAATTTATTTATTTGAACTGTGTTTACCCTCCACCATTTCTTTTTATGGATTATTTATTGAACATTTTTAAATGCTGCATAATTTCAGACAATTCTTGATTTTGATTGGTTTTATTAAGAGCAACTTTAACTTTTGTGCACCTACTCCTTGCTTTGTGTGTTGTGACCTCATTCGCTGGCTCATCCTTTGGGTACGTTATTGATGATAGCAGGTTTAAGAGGCTCCCTGGATCAACTGGGAGGGTAGAGCCAACCTGCACCATCACAGCATTCTATAATTGAGCATCTCCTTTCAATCAGCTTGTTGATTTAATAGGCTTCTTTTGAAGTGATGTTACCCGCACAGTACTTTTACAGTGTTAATTGCACTGCCTGTCACGGTTATAAAACATGTAAAGGATGTCACTCTTCACATTAAAGGAACACAGTCTCCTATGAAATAAGAGCTTCCACTACCTGGCTCCAAAGCTTTGTCTCATAGATCACTCAATTTTAGAAAATAGTCAATTTCTATTCAACTTCGTTCATTCTTGAATATTGTACTTTAGTGAATATAGGCTCGGCACTTACTGCATTACATTTGTAAATGTGTGAAACAGTAAAACTTACACAATATACATTTGTATTTCTGTTTATATTGTTAGAAGTTGCCAGACAGGCAACAATTTACCATGGGCAAGAGTATATCTGGATTGGCATATGGCCAAGCTGGGTCTCACAGACAGCCTCCAGGAAAAAGGGAGAGCCATATTGGCCTTAAGAAAAATAGTGTATATGCCAGTGTGAAATACAAAGGCTGCTGCCGGCTGGTAAGCGCTTTGTGTGTACTGAGGAATGATGAAAGGAAGGGACACAAATATGTGTAGGACAGAAACAACTTGTAGAGCAGATGACCCAGCTGGTTCTTGGGTTGTCTAATTCTTTTCAATGAGAAGTTAGGTCAGGGAAAAATGCTAAAGCTGATGGCAGAAATGTATAGTTTGATCCAGAGAGGTTAGCAGGCCTATTTTTTTTTAGTCTTCCATTTTTTTAAGCTTTGCCTGTGAATATTATTTGGGTTTATTTGTTAAAGGTACAATTTTTTTATTTATATATTTTTTTTTGTATTTTTTTGCTGCATTTGATGTCATGTCTGGGTTTGGGGCTTAAAAAGGAAGTCTAGGTGATACCAGCCTCCCACCCCATATTTTTGTATGTGTGAACATTGCAAGATACAAATACCATCAGTGTATGGTCAGATTCACAATATTGTTGTTTAGTACTATCCACAACTGGAACAAAATTAAATATAGTTTAGTAAAATGACCCCCTGCAGAAATAAGCACTTGTAACGAATGTCTTGCATTTTGTTGAAATAATTTTGAGTAACAGTTTCAAAATCAAAAGGGACTCGCTAGCAAACTCTTAGCTCTGTTAAATCTCCAACACAAATCAGAGCAGTGAATTACTCACAGCTTTCATTGAGTTAAATTCCTCAATGTCCAAAGGAAAATGTGTAACGGCTCCATTTATTTGCTTGTTTCCTCATTGTGCACATTGCTGAAACAGAGTCATTGCAAGGCAGATACTCGCACCATTTTTTTGGGGAGGAATCTGGAGAGGGGCAGCCATTTGTGAGCTAAATGGTTTTTAGTCTGTTTCAGCACATTTTCTTTCTTTCTTTCTTTTTTTGACAGAAGGATATTGACTGTCTTGTAAAAACCTTTCAAATAATTTAAAAGACTTACTGTATATTTTTAAGTGGATTACCCTTCTTGATTGATGATACTATGTAAAATATAGTGATCTTGACAAAGTTCCAAACTATGAAAAATATTGTAATTCTGTATATGTCTGTAGAAAGAAGGTGATTTGAGATGCTCCTTTAAAAGCTTAATTGGTCACTAATTTAGCTTTCCACTGTAAGTTCCCAGCCAAATACTGTATCAAACCTCATCAAGTTCTTTAACACCACAGTCATTGAAGCCTTTGGAAAATATTGTAATGCCGGGCCACCGTAAATTCCATCACACATCTTTATCAGCGTCTTTGTTTTGCAAATGTGTCAATCAGTACAAGCAGCAAGCAGCCTGCTATTCCATTCCCCACTGACGCAGCAGTCAGTCCCAAAGTTCTCCTAGCTCAAGTCTTTCTGGGTGTGAGGTGTCTTGAATTGTATTGGGCAAATAATACATCATTATTTGGAATACATATATTTCATGTGCATGTTCCTTGTCTACAATGATCTGGGTAAATGTAGGATGACAGGAAATGTGAGGCAAGAAATGTTGAACACATAACTAAAACTTTTTTTCATGTTATAGTAATGTCAAAATGTTGACGTTAAGTGTTGTGATTTGTGAGTCCCTGTCTTGCACCCCAAAACACAAGGCTAAGTCTCAGTACTTTAGCAAAACCTGCTTTATTTAGCTTGAAACAGGAACAGCATGGTTATTTATTGTAGCGAGATATACCACTCTCCCTTACACAGACCCAGCAATTAGGCAGTTGAGATGAGATTATCTTCGTCAAGATAGGCACCTGTGTATGTGGAATGGGGACAGAGGATCTGGTCCATCATCGACTGAAAGGTCAACGGTGCACCATGGAGCCTAAAAGGGAGTGCCGTAAATTCAAACAACCCATCCAGAGTGGCGAATATGGTCTTCTCAAAACTAGACTCCTCCAAGGGGACCTGCCAATAACCCTTCATGAGGTCAAGGGTGGAGATATATGAAACCTGCCTGATCTTTTACAACAGCTCGGCTACACGCAGCATTGGGTAAACATTAAACTTGGAAATCTTATTCAAACTCCTAAAGTCAATACAGAACTGAACCGAACTGTCGGACTTCGAGACGAGTACAGTTGGACTTGGACATTTGCTTTTGCTTGGCCAAATAATGGCTAATTGGAGCATTTGTTGGACTTCCTTGTATATCATTTTCCTTGTTGCCTCTGGTAGGCTACAGGTAGCAACTTTATAGTAACATCAGGTGGAGTGACAGTCTTGGGTTCTGTGATCGTCAACCAGCCAAGTGTTGCAGAAAAGACATTTGAGTTCCCCTTCATCAATGATAGCAATTCTGCTTTCTGGGTCTCAGTTAAATCATCCCCAATAGCGACCTCATTCTCTGGGACAGCAGCAGCCATGACCAGGTCTTCGTGACGGTGGTGCCCCTCCTTTAAAAGATTAATGTGCAAAATTTCTACAGGTTTCTGTCACCCGGGAACTCAAACCTTATAATTCACTGTTGATTGGACAGGATCAATATCGGCACACAATTCCCCTTCTTATACACGCGGAATTTACTTGTCATAATTGCACTGCTGATGTTCCACTGCAATAGAGGACAATCTGGCAATCTACTCTTGCAACGAAAAAACCCGTTGACAAACCACCCCCAGGGGTTGTATCGTGAGTCCCTGTCCATTCTACCCGAAAAATGTCCAACACCCTGCATGGCTGCTGGCCAAATAGTTTTACACGACTCCTCCCAAGGGATGCTTGCAGTGCCTCCCAGACAGCAAACGGGAGGAAAGACACAACAGTATTCCTGGAGGCTGGATTGTCATGGGCTACCCACTGAATCCCCTGTTTTAGGGTTTTATTGAATCGTTCAGTCCGGCCATTCGTGTGCAGATGATAAATCGTGGAGTGTAAATGCTTAATTCTGAAACTTTCACATAGCCGCTTTAAGATGCGAGACATGAGGCATAAAAAGTGTGCCCTGATCAGTGAGACTCTCGTGAGGGATTCCAATATGTGAGAACATATCAGAGAGCTGTCCGTCTGTCGCAGCGCTGCGACTTCTGGGTATCTTGTGGCATACATCATTGTGACTACGCAGAGATTGCTACCAGAGTCCAACATTGCCGAGAATTCCCATCTGGCCAATGTAACAAAGACCTTAAAATTGTCTTGGGGGAAACTTGCGAGACTGATAGCCATTGGTTGTGCAGGTGGGAGGGACACTCCTGAGCCAGATGTCCCAGTTGATCACAGCAAAAGCAGCTGCGTTTAGTCTGTAGTGTGATGTTCACACTATGGCATCTTCTACCCGTGGTGCTGGCGACCCTGAAGGTTTGTGTTGCCTGGATCAAAATTGGGGTCAAGCCTGAGTAGCCCCATTGTTTCCAGGTGGCTTGTGCACCCTATAGTCTGTGGGTCAGATCATATTTCATCACAAAAGCTCTCGTCTGTCCCTGACAGGACTCCACCAATAGTGATCTTCTCCACAGTGTGCTCGAAAGGGTCTCCACAGATCCTAGAATCTGGCCACTAAGCCCTGGATCTGTCCTCGTACAGGACGATTTATGCAGAGGAGTATCTGTTGCTTCAGGCAGTCACAATCATCGAGCCTATTCGGGAGAGAGATTCTGTACAGCTTGGAGGGCTTCTCAGGTTAAAAACTGGGCCAAAATCGCTGCCCAGGCTCCCCTGTTCCAGCACATCAATGTTGCCATACATACAAAGGAGAATAGGAAACTCTCGGTTGTCATCTTCGGCAACAGATCTCGTGGCTGCGCCAGGGTAGTGGCGGCCGCCAGAGTCTCAACTTTCTCCGGGGGTGGTTGTACTACTTGGGGATCTATCGGTGCAAGGACACCACTCCTGGAATCTACTACTCTCCTATACTCGGACACAGCAATCAGGCAGGGTTGTGACCAGGTAATACTGTTCCCTGCATTTATAATGTTCCTTGCATCACCTATCGGTGACAGGTGCTTATAGTGCGACCATAGTCAGCTCGGATTTGCTTTCACGTTGAGCCGTTGCAGTGGTCAGAGCTTGCGTTTGCCCCAGCAATGAATAATCTGTCTTCCACAGACATGACAATCGCGATTCGGGACACTCCTTCGGTGTGTTGTCCCATTGTGGGGAGTCCCAAAGTTTAAAAATTTCACAGTTTGATATTTGGACTTCAGTCTTCACACATTACAAACACCTTTAAAAAAAGGTATAACAAGGCAAGTGCACTTTTATTCAAGAATATAACCAAAGCAAAATATATTACAGAGGGTCCTCGGGTTACAACACCGTTCCATTCCTACAACAGTGATGTAACCCCAATTTTGATGTAAGTCGAAACGCACCCTAGCCTAAGTCATTTACCTATCCTAACGCATTTGGAAAATCATAATCTAGAACATATAAACAAAGCCACAGAAAAAGGACATAAATATACTGTACTGTACACTGTACTGTAGTAACAGAAAAAATAGCAAAAAATGAGTAGTAAAATTCCTTTTTATTCCTTCTGATCTCTTTACAATATTTCATTTCAATTCCATGGCTTTCCTCTTCTTTGAAGCACTACCATCTGAAGACTCTGGGTTTCATTTAGGAGCCATGATAAAGGCCAAAAAGTCGCCAAACAAAGCAACATAAACAGCTTGCGGGGCTTCTCCCTCCAAGAACACTTGTGCTGTGTGCAACCAAACTAGTTCGCCAACTCCCTCACTCATATGCTATGTTACTGTGTATTCTTCCGCTGCGCACAACCAAACTAGTTCGCCCACCTAGTCTGTAAGTACGACGCTAACGATGTAAGCCAACACACTCGTGTCTCAGTTTTTTTAAGTTTTTATGGAAGCGAGCGTTGTAAACTCTCATATGTCGAGACATTGTAACCCGAGGATCCCCTGTATTCAATTTACATGTTACTGTCAATGAGTAAAAACTGAAGCTCAAAAATCAATTGACAGAAAGTTGACATGTCTGTTTGGCTGGTGTAGAGGTCGGAGCTGCTGCCACGTAAACAAAAGGTAGTGGGTTTGAGCCTGGGCTCCTTTTGTTTTGAGTAGTGAGGTGCTATTATTATTCCTACTATACTGTAATAACATATCTTTGACTTGAGTCTGTAATACCCGGGGTAAACTTTTGCTACCTGTGAACGATGTGGCTGAAGTGATATAAGCAGACAAACGCTGGTGAATCATGTTTTCTTGGTATCTTGTCACTTGAATTTTTTGTTATTCAGTTTTATTCTTGAACAAAAGCACACTTGTTACATTATACCTTTTGTGAAAGTATTTATTTTACATTCTGGTAACTACTTGAATGATATCAAATCCGTCTCTGCCTCTGTTGTGCAGGCATATACATTCTTAATGTCATTTGAACGTGAGTTATTTGAATCTCCACATTATGGTGCATTGAACTGAGAATGAAGATAGACTTATGTTTTTGGGCACATATATCATTAGCATGGCACTTCTAGATCTAAACAGTAGCGTGGAAAATTACTTGCATACTGAAGTGATTTTTAGCTGCAGGTGGAAGTTCTATGAAGCGACATGAAGAGGTTGTCTGTTACGGTTCTGCCTTTGTCTGCTGCTCCATAAGCTTTATGACCCCAGTCTCGGAAAGTCTATGAATAATTAAACTTGTGCTTTTTCATCCAGAGGAGGATTGTCGTTCGAATGTTGTGCTCCTGAATTTCTAGGCACTGTAATTAAGGCCCTATATATGCGCCTGACCCGATACAGATTGGACACGGAGGCACATGTATAAAATAAACAAACTTTTTTATTTTTCTTGCGCTGAAGGGCACATCTTCCTCGTGACCCCCAGCCACAACACAGTCCCAAGCACAATACAGCAATACCAAAAGCGCTGTTTCTCTGCACCACCACTCCTCCCAGGTAACCTTGTCTTCCTCTGGCCGCTGAGTGGTGCTTGCTGGGTCCTTTTATTGGGCACCCAGAAGTTCTCTAGGTGCTTGATTGCCGACATCTGGCTGCACTTCCGGGTATCGCAAAATTAGTACCCAGAAGGGTCTAGCAGATCCTGCTGCAGCACCCCTTCTGGCGGCTCCTGCGGAACTCAACAGGGTTGCACAAAACTCCAACCCTCATGAAACACTGTGGGAGTCCGAGGCACTGCTGCAACCCAGGGAGGCTGCCACCTAGTGTCCAAGGGGAGATGATGTGTTTCCCATGCTTGCTGCCCTGGTACATATGCTGCAGGGGCATCCCGGCCAGGCATTGTTCCTGGCCATCCCTCACAGCAATTAACTCTGTTCGTTACAAGTGAGTCAAGCAGCTCTTTGTGAAAACTTAATTTTACCTGGTTGCACCCTGACCTCATTCTTTTAGTCACCACCCTAAGCTTGTTACCAGAAGAGAGGATGTCAACACAGACCCATCAATAAATCAAAATATTTGTAATGGCATTTTCCTTTTTTGGAGATGTTGTGTTTTTTTTTTTTTTACTCCCCCAAATATGATAAATTACATTTTTTGGGCTGTGTTTCACCCTGTCACTTACACTCAAAATCCCCACCCAGTAACCACGTGTATAGCTCTTCTCAAGTACTCCAGGACTTGTCTGCTGCTTCTTTCATCTCTTTACTTCCCAAGGATTTTTTAAAAGTATAGACTCTAAGCCTTTAAATCTTACAGTTGATAAATATCAGATAAAAGTGCAACACCTTCAAAATACTTTAAACTTCGCCCTTTGTTTATAATAATTAACACAGGAATTGTAAGATTTATATGGATATCCGCTTTCACATGACCTTTGCATTCTTCAATGCTTATTATTCAATTCAGGATCAATGTAGCTAAAGCCCATCCTAATAGCATAGCATGCAATGCCAGAACCAGTTATAGAAGGGCATGAGTCCATTGCAAGGCATACACGCACACTTACTTAACAGTACTCACTTATTCAGGGCTAATTTAAAGAATCCAGATCTATTCCAACATGAATATTTGTGGGATTTGGGAGGACAATGGGAGTAACAGGAAAATAATTTTCACAGGAGCATAATGCATGTATACACCAGGACTCCGTTGTTAAGTAGTGCAAACCACTGCTCTGATATGCTCCAAAAATCGCCTGATTGCCAAGTTTTATTTATTCTAATATAATGTACAAAAACTTGTTTAATGTTCTTTAACACTTACAGTATACTCTATAAATGTTTTTAGGGGAAACTTAAGTAAAGGTGGTGTGGTTAAATTGAAAAACAAATGTACAATACAGTATTAATGTAGCAGTACAAAAGGGACAAATGACAGTATCTGATACAAGTATGTTATAGCACAATTTCACATGGTATTTTTCTTGCTATTTGATGACATGGTTTAGTAAGCAGCTGTCCAGCTCCATTATCCTACTGGATTGCATTACTCTGAAAATGTGCATAAATTATTTGACTTTAATCACTATGTTAAGTGGCAGCCTTTTTCCCTTGCATATAAAGTCACAATCCTGCTTAATGTGTGAAAAATATAGAATACAATGGATGCAATTATATTTTCCAAATGATTGGACTAAAGGCCATTCTAATACAATACTACTAGCTCTTTTTCTGTGGAAGCGTTGTTAAAGGTCTGGTGCCATGTAAAACTACTACAGAGATCATTCTTGGGGTTATGATTTTTATTTAGCAAATGTCTATACCACATTGACAAGCTCCAAAATATTTCACTGCCTATTAAAACGGTGGATTAATTATATACTTTACACTATGGGGTCACTTTATTAGATTCACCTAACTAATAGTAATAGTAATTTTACTAAATTTACTAAATTACTAAATAGTAATTTTATGTAGGTGCTCCAATTTCCTCCCCTTTCCAAAAGTAATTAAGTTTAGGTTGACCATTGACTCTAAACTAGTCACACTGGGCAGGAACCAATTAAAGAGTTTGTACCTGACTTGTGCCAGATTCTGCCCTTGATCAGTGAGTGTGTCCTTACTTCAGCTGGCATAAGTCTAGTTGCTGCCTTGTTTCCAGTACTATCAGAATGGGCTCTGCACCCTTTGAGCCTGTACTTTAACAATTAGAAAATCCTTGGAAGATAGATAAGAAACAGTTAAGTCTGACATGATCTTTTAATATATACCAATTTTTTAAAGAAAAGTTGATTGCATCCATCTATCGAACTTATAAACCTCCTTAATCCTAAGTAGGGTCATGGGGAAGCTGGAGCCTATCCCAGCACTTGTCAGGTGTAAGGAAGTACAAACCCTGGAGTGAGGAAACACACACCCACATCAATTTAGCACCGCTAATACTGGATTCCATAAAATTGAATACATACAAGCCAGGGTTTCTCAAGGCTGTTAAACAAAATACATTTTTGTATAATGTTGCAGTAATTATGGAAGATTATAGATGCTAAAATTAAAGGCATTCCAAACTGTAGACTACGCTGAAATGCAACACCTAGGCAAGTGGGCTACTTTGGTACAGTCTTATCATGTCATAATTAAAAACATGTCCACCAATCCATCGATCGCAGTTCACATGTCAGTTTAAATGCAATACAATGGTATTTTTAATTTGTGTTCATAAATTTTGTGTCATAACTAAAGGCAAAGAAGACCTATTGAATTTCGCTTAGCAGTAGCTCCATGATTTGAGGCCATGCTTTGATTGTACCAAAACTAAAAGTAATCAAATTGACTAATCAGCATCAAAATGTGGGGCAAGAGGCATCAACAGTTAAGGAAAGGGATGTTTCAATCACAAGTGTGTTGCACTTGGTGAAACTACAGCACTCATAACCAAGATGCAAACCCAAGTATAAATAAAATTTGTATTTGCACAAACTATCTTCTGCAAAGGCTTCAAAAGCGACATAAACCAACACAATTTTTTTTCCCCTCTCCTTCCACTCTACTAGATGAGCTTTGTCCTCTTCCACCTGACTTCAATCCTCTTGGTTGAGGTTGAGTTGTCTCTTAGACCCAGGAGCATTTCCGGTGCTAGGGCATAACCTGATGGAAGTACTTTTGGGTCAATCAGAAGTCCCATAAATTGGAAATTGGAAATCCCATCAGCTCCCCCTGAAGGTGGGGAAATATATTTATCCGTGCTCATCTCCCCTGGTCCTTCCATTGCACTGGCCTCCTAGGTGGGTAAGGGTCCTTATTCAATCCCAGTTGGGATGCCAGTCCCTGTGTACCATCCATTACTTTGGAAAGAAGGTGAACAGAGAGTTGATAAGGCAATACATCTACTTTGCTTTTAGTTATATCATACATTCTATGGACATGAATTAAAATTGAATAAGATTTTGTATTGCATTTTAAACTGGCACGAAAATTGCGTGCAGTAGTGAAAAGCAATCCATAAAATGTTTTTAATTATGGTAGAACCATACCAAAATGTCCCACTTGCATATGTATTGCATTTTAAAATAGTTTACATGTTGCATTTTATTTTGGCAAGAATAGTCTTCCATAATTATAACACAGTGGCCTTGAGGTTTTTTTTTTTTTTTTGGCCACCTCAAACAAGGATAACCACCTCAGTATACACAATTCGTACTAGGAAAGGTTAGAAAAAAAAAATCACTGCTTACTGATGAACCGTCATCTTGCACTGACAAAAAAAGAGAAACCTCCTACTTTTAATTGAAACAAATGCATTCAAAGAAAGAAAAGGCCCTCCTCAAGAAATAAACATTTTTAACAAAAGCACACGCGCCACATTTGTTGGCACCCTTGGAAATTAATGTAAAACAATGTAACTGAAGCATGTTTCCAATTTAAATTAAACATTAAGTTGATTGGAGTGTATGGAAACTTTTCAGCTAAACTCAATGACTCCCTGATTAACTGGGATACAAATGTGAAGAGACAACCAAATTTCCAAAGAAAACAGAACACTCAGTCCAAATGAGGGAAAGTGTGTTGGCCTTAACTCAGGGAATGGTTATAAAAAGAAGTAGCTACTCGCCTGAAAATGGTAATTTTACAGTTAGGGAAATAACAAAATGGTCATCAATTGGAACTGTAACAAACTTGCCTGTAAGAGGATGCAATTTTATTTTATACCCACGTACAGTGAGAAGGATGGTAAGAGAGGCATTAATATGTCCAGGGATCACTGTTGGGGAATTGCAAGCAATAGTAAAATCTTGGGGTTATCTAGCCTTCAGAACCAACAACAACAACATTTATTTATATAGCACATTTTCATACAAACAGTAGCTCAAAGTGCTTTACATAATAAAGAATAGAAAAATAAAAGACACAATAAGAAAACAAAATAAATCAACATTAATTAACATCGAATAAGAGTAAGGTCCAATGGCCAGGGGGGACAGAAAAAAAACTCCAGACAGCTGGAGAAAAAAATAAAATCTGTAGGTATTCCAGACCATGAGACTGCCCAGTCCCCTCTGGGCATTCTACCTAACATAAATGAAACAGTCCTCTTTGGATTTAGGGTTCTCACGGAAGAGCTTGATGATGATGGTCATGTAGATTTCTGCCTTTTAATCCATCCATCATTGTTGGAGCCTCGTGAAGCTTTGAGTAGGTGGAGGTGGCGCAGGCCACCACCACAAAGAAACCGGAAAAAGAAACAGAAAAAGAGAGTAGGGGTCAGTACGGATTTTAGAGCCACCATGAGTAGTTATTATGAGGAAATTGAACATAGAGTATCAGGATTAAGTTAAATTAAGTTAGATTGAAGTTCTAAAAAGGCCATGTTAAAGTAATGTGTTTTCAGCAGTGTTTTAAAGTGCTCCACTGTATCAGCCTGACGAATTCCTATTGGCAGGCTATTCCAGATTTTAGGTCCATAGCAGCAGAAGGCCGCCTCACCACTTCTTTTAAGTTTTGTTCTTGGAATTCTAAGGAGACACTCATTTGAGGATCTGAGGTCACGATTTGGAATATAAGGTGTCAGACATTCCGATATATAAGATGGGGCAAGATTATTTAAGGCTTTATAAACCGTAAGCAGAATTTTAAAGTCAATCCTGAATGACACAGGTAACCAGTGTAGTGACATCAAAACTGGAGTAATGTGTTCAGATTTTCTTTTCCTAGTTAGGATTCTAGCAGCTGCATTCTGCACTAGTTGCAAACGATTTATGTCTTTTTTGGGTAGTCCTGAGAGGAGTGCATTACAGTAATCTAGTCGACTGAAAACAAATGCGTGAACTTATTTATCAGCATCTTTCAGTGATATAAGAGGTCTAACTTTAGCTATGTTTCTTAAGTGGAAAAAATGCTGTCCTAGTGATCTGATTTATATGCGATTTAAAATTCAGATTACAGTCAACAATTACCCCTAAACTTTTTACCTCCGTCTTGACTTTTAATCCTAATGTATCCAGTTTATTTCTAATAGCCTCATTGTATCCATTATTGCTAATCACTAAGATTTCAGTTTTCTCTTTATTTAACTTGAGAAAGTTACTATTCATCCATTCTGAGATACCAGTCAGACATTATGTTAGTGAATCAAGAGAATCGGGGTCATCAGGTGCTATTAATAAGTACAGCTGTGTGTCATCCGCATAGCTGTGGTAGCTCACATTGTGCCCTGAGATAATCTAATGGAAGCATGTAGCTTGAGAAGAGCAGCGGACCCAGGATAGAACCTTGTGGAACACCATATCGGATATCGTGTGTCTTC
The DNA here is from genome assembly GCF_016835505.1 of Polypterus senegalus. Taxonomy (NCBI): domain Eukaryota; kingdom Metazoa; phylum Chordata; class Cladistia; order Polypteriformes; family Polypteridae; genus Polypterus; species Polypterus senegalus. Next base: position 162,333,425 of record NC_053155.1, read on the forward strand.
GAGTTGTAATTACCACAACTAACAAAATAACTAACCACCATCAGACTTCCTCTCCATGGCAACAGCTTATTTGGAAAGTATGTCCGAAAGAAGCCTTTTCTGTCCGTTATCCACAAATGTAAGTGCCTGGAGTTTGTAAAATGTTAGAACACGGTTTCAAAGTTGTAGTATGTGTGGTGGGCGGCCGGGTCCCCCCTTCTACACATGTTCTGGGGGAGCAATCATGTACTGCTCAATACATCCCCCAGGACTCTTGGTGGCACCCTCCCTGGCTGACGATGGTGCCTCAGTTTCCCGCAGAGCTCCATGGGAAATGGAGTTCTCCACAGCCCTGTTGGGAGCTGGGATGGCCGCCAGTGGGTGCTGCATGGGTCCCTGAGCCGGCCTGGACAACTCTGCAGCCCCACCCGGAAGTGCAATCAGAAGCAGGTGATCAAGCACCTGGAGCACTTCTGGGTGGACTATAAAAAGGGCCCGGCCACCACCACTCAGGGCCAGAATTGGGAGGAAGAGGACAAGTTTGTCAAGGAGGAGTGGTGGTGCTAAAACGGGAGTGTAGTTGTGCTTTGGATTTGTGCTTACTGGGACTGTATATTGCCCTTGGGGTTCACGGGGAAGATATGCCCCACAGGTGAAGAAAATAGTCTTTGCTTGGATTTTACACAAGCCTCTGTGTCAGTCTGTGCTGGGTCGGGCGCTATATAGCGCTACTATCACATATGGTTTGATTAAACAAAGATTTAAGTTTTTGGCAATAAACACGCAGTGGGTTTGGTGTGAAAAGGATGGCTATAATAAAAAGAACCTTGTCCTGACTGTGAAATATGGTGGAGGCCCTGTGATATTGTGGAGCTGTTTTTTTCTCCAAAGGCCCTGGAAACATTGTTAGTGTACATGGCATCATGGATTCCATGAAATATAAGATTTTAAATCAAAACCTGGCAGCCTCTGCCAGGAAAGTAAAACTGGGTCGTCATTGGAACTCCCAGCATGATAATGATCTGCAACACATGTTCAAATCAATCCTGCAATGGCTAACTTGGCCACAAAAATCAAAGTTCTGCCATGTCCATCTCAGTCCCCTGACCTGCACCCTATTGAAAACCTGTTGGGTTAAGCTGAAGAGCAGAGTACACAGGAGAGGGCCTAGGACCCTGAATGATCTCGAGAGATTATGTAAAGAAGAATGGTCTCGGATGCCATGCTGTATTCTCCAACCTTACAAAAGGTTATAAGAAAAGACTCTGTGCAGTTATATTAGCAAAGGGGGGTTGTACAAAGTTTTAAATGCAGCCTTTTTTGTTAAAAATATTTATTTCTTGTTGAGGACTTTGTTTTTCTTTGAATTAACTTATTTCAATTAAGTCAGATTTTTTTTTATCATTTTTTCAGTGCAAGATAATGGTTCTTCAGCATTGTTTTTTTTTTTCTTCTTTTTTTCTAACCCTTCTTACAAATTTTTAAGAGGTGCCAATAATAGTGGAGAGCGCTGTATGTTTATTATATATAAAATTCACATTTGTATTAACTTCATCAATTTTCCGATTTTGTAACTGAATACTGAAAGCGTTTCGATAAATTCAGTTTGCTTTCAGAAAAGAGGGCATGAATCATCAGTTGGCTGATATAACATACGAGGTAAGATAACAAATTCACTATCTACTATACTTTTCCTGCTTACTGTGTGAATGTTCATCCATTTCCGGAGTACAGTGGGTGAGATGCAACATTATTTTCTCTTTTGCTTTCAGAATTAGCTGTATAGTTTTCCATAACTCACAGCAAAGTTGTATTTTTCATTGTAATTAGTTTTTTTTTAATTCATCGGGAAGCTGTGTTGGACATGATTAGATCCAACTCTCAGATTGGTCACCATATACTGTTTGTTTATAAGGTGAACTTTATCAGTTTTTAATCATGCACAACTTTGTGGGATATATGCATTCTTCCCTAAATCCAAAAAGCATACAAGTTATTGATGGCTTTAATATAGCCTGGTCTGAGAAAGCCTGAGTATGTCCTTGTCCCCCAATGGACTGGTATTCTTTCTTTTGTTGCTTTTCGGACCTGTGATGTTGTCTTGTGTAGGAAAAATGGGTAGTTTAAGGCCCACAAAAACCTATCCTTTATCTTGCAATGTGTAAATGTATAGTAGATTAATCTGGAATATGACACATATGTAAAGTGTAGGGAAAAGTAGTGCATATGTTGTATTTTTTACTAAAATCATTGACTGAATTCAAACTGGTATATGTGTGGAATACTTTAAGAAATATTGTCAGGTTCATATTTAAATATGCTCTTTCCACTTTCATTAACCATACTTTGGTGCTTCTCAAAGCAATGTAACAGAGAAAACCTTTCTCTCTCTTTTTATCTTATTTCTAAAGCCATGCTTTTTGGAATTAGTTTTACACCGTTGATGAATCTTTTTACATCATGATGTAATTCTAACTTCAATAATTGTTTTTCTATGCAAGATACACAAAGCATTTTATGTTTTTGAAATTACAATACAGAATATGTAATTCAACCTTTTTCAGTTTCTGCCTTTAAATAGCTACTAACTTCTGATACCCTTTTGTCCAAAAGCATGTAATGTGTTTACTGTTTGCAAGGTTACCTACTTTTTATTTTATTATAGCTAAATATACTTCTTGGTTGCACTGTGTTCTCCAGATGTGAATATAAAATGAATTCCACATGTGTGAATCATGCTTTTACCACCCATGTGTAGAGTTAATAGTAGTCATATTAAATCACTTTTGAATTGTGCTTAGATTGCTAATCCACTATCTTTTGCACTGTTCTGGGAAGAGATCAAACAGATCTATAATAGAATGGATACCCAATGAAAATAAGAGTAACTGCTTTATTTAACACTGTAGATTTGTTGTGAGCTTTTCACAGAGCTCTGTTAGGTGGGAAAACCTAGTGCAAAGGTAAATCAAAGGCACATATTAATAGTTATTATCACCAAGATATACCAAAGCACATTCTGAGTGCTAGTCCATTAAAATCTACATTACCTAAAAATAAACTTGACATCTCATTACTGCTCCACTGTCTGACTTGAAGGCGTTTACAGAAACACTGCATATTAAATTTGCTGAAGCAATAGATGTGTAGAAAATACTAAACTTTGCATTTTACTAAAAATAACTACAGGTTTTGAAAGAGTTGTAAATGATAAACATTTTTTGGTTTACGGTAGTGTTATAGAACTATTTAGTGATTCTGATCATGGCTCATAGAAGCTCATGTTGCAAAGCCTGCCTCCTACACTTTAACATTGTGCTGTAGCCTATGTTTAACCAATCAAGTGACAGTCTAGGAGAGCTGCAAGTGATATTCCATTTTCATCCATCTATACCACCCCCTTCCTGCTTCTTTCATGTCACTATGCTGCGAATGCATTCTGTTAGATAAAAAATATTTGCCAGTGTGCAAGAAGAGGAAGCAAAGCTGCTATTGTGCTTGCAGCCTTTTTGAGTATGGTGCTTTTATGGCTTGATTCAAGTAACCAGTGGCTTGCATATTACAATCTACAAAACTTTAAAATGTGAAAGCAGAGCAGGCTTTTCTGAGAGTAGAGCAATGAAGACTGTATGTGTTTGAGTTTGTCTGGATGCTGTTTTTTTTTTTTTCCCCCCCAACAATGTCTATTCTTAGAAAAAACAAACAAAGACTTAATTCTCAAAATGAGTTTCATTCTCCGGAATCTTTATACAAGATGCTTCATGAGGTGAGTCAATATCTTTAATTACTATTTTGTAGTTTAAGAAATTTGTGTCTGTGCTTTAAATAGTTTCTGATAAACTACATAATAAACAAGTTTCAAGTGTTCAATAAAAACTTAAAAATGAAAACTGTGAAATACACTGAGCAGAAACATGGTTTCTGTCCAAGAAAAAGAATACAATTAGATTTTAAGCCTGCTTTTTTTTGAAGAATACATCAGTAGAACTGTTACATAATACTATTTTTTTTATCTTAAATTATCTTAAAATTTGTGATTTTAATAAGGTGATCCTTTATTAAATGGACTCGACTGTATGATAGAAATTCACTACAGTTGTTAAGCTGTATGCTTTTTTTGAATTGTCCAGATTTCCCCAATACTTGAAAGAAGAAATGTTTGTGCCAGTGCTCATAATTGCCTTTAGTCATATGCAGTTCATGAAGACTGTCTAAAGTGTTTGCAAATGTCATTTAACAGTTTGTCTCTTCAATATTTAAGATTCTGTATTACTTACAAATAATATTTGTTTGTTGGCTTTTGTGTGTGCCAAAATTTTGAATTTACAAGTAAATCTTAGCACTGCAGTAATGTTTTCCTGCTTTATATGAATATAAAAACATGAAGCTCTCAAGGGGAAATTGTAGATGACTTTCCTTTAAAATGTTTTTTGTTTTTAGACTAAATGTTACCTTTAATACTTATTAATCAACAAAGTTTTATGAAATATAACTATTGAATATATGGGCATATATTGCATGCAAAAGAAAATCGAGCCTCATTGGATCAAAACGGTCACCTAGTAAATGCAGACTACTGGTCACGTGGACATAGTATAATATAGCCTGTCTTTACACCTCAAACTCTATTTATATATTGTTTACAATAATTTGAACTTGTGTTTTGAAATGACCTAATAAGTAATTATCAGTTCATTCTAAGCTTCCAAAAAAAAGTGTTTTTTGAATGCGTTTGATTTTTAAAAGGAGAAAAAGCCTTTCCAAACCAATCTGATTTTATGCTTAAGCCATCCTCTAACTATTTGCAGACAAGATTAATCAGTATCTTCTGCTGTTGTCACTTTGACAAACAGGCCAACTTTAGAAGTTGTGCTTTAATATATTTAAGTTTCTGAACAGAATGTTTTTACAAATTTTCAAAGATGAAATAATTTAAATAAAATTTGGCTGACAATCTGTTAAAGGATTTTGAAGCCACAAGAAAAGGGAAGAGTTTATTTATAAGTTACTCATTCCATAAACCTCCTATATTGTGTATCTATGGGCATTAGGTGGGGATTAACTTAAGTTCTTATAGTTTTAGTAAAAAACTGATAGTTTTTGGGCATTTGGAGTAGCTTTGAAGGTGTCCGTGAGTTCATATGTCAAAGGTGAACATTAACATTTAAGTCAATAATCAAATGGTATTTCACCCTTGAGGTTGTTTTTTCTTCATCATGGCTTTAAAAACATAGACTTATTTTATAATCTCCTATCAGACACATGCATACATTTCATTCTTTGATTAAAAAAAATTGCCTCAAGATTACCTTTGGGTTTGACTTTATCCATTATTGCCATACAGTCACTGCTTAATAGTTAGTAACAGTTATATAAATTTACTGTTTAAACTTTACAATGGGGTAAAATAAATTGTTAAATTTGTTTCTTATAAATCTTTGATATTTTTAGCTATTTTCTTTTGGCTAATTTTCTTTTTGGGGGAAAAAGGCAATTACAGTCAGAAATGTACATATAAGATGAAACTATAGAGTGTGTAGTGTTAATAAATTAAAATACAATTATTTAACACTAGAATCCCCAAATCCCATGGAAAAGTTTCTGCTTTAGGTATGTGTACAGCATTTCGTTCCTCGCATTTCCTTTTATCCTACACTTACCCAGATCTTTGTAGACACAGAACACACATGAAATTCATGTATTCCAAATAACAATATACTGTATGTGATGATGCCAGGCCCCTATAGACTCCCTCTTCCTACATGGGAGTCTACTGAACCAAAACTGTCGATAGTTATGACCGAGATGAGCTGACAAATGAGGACAATTTTCTGATGATGCCAGAGGATGGTGGAAAAAGTGCCCAAGTGCTTTTATTAAAAACTACTCAAAAACAAAAGTAAAACCAAAAAAGTATCCATTGTGCAGTGTTCTAAAGACAGTGCATATATAAATCCATAAAATCATTGTGAAAAGTGGGGATAAAATCAATTATTAAATCCGTTAAAAATCATGTGTTTACTGTTTACAAGGTTACCTACTTTTTATTTTGCTTATTATAGCTGAATATACTTCTTGGTTGCACTGTGTTTTTTCTCCAGGTGTGAATATAAAAGAATTCCACATGTATAAAGGCGGAGTGGTGGCTCTGAGGCTAGGGATCTGCACTGGCAATTGAAAGGTTGCCGGTTCGAAACCCATAAAATGCGAAAAGGGTCTCTGCTCTGTTGGGCCCTTGAGCAAGGCCCTTAACTTGCAATTGCTCCGTCCTGGGTATGACGTTAATCTGCATCCATCCCTGCATGTAGGCCCTCCAACCTGCAGGGAAAAACTTGGGGGTTGGTGGCAGAATTAACACTCTAGCCACCATAAAAGAAACCTCACACTGTTCCTCTAATTCTGAACTAGTGTGGTACTGAGGTATCACCCATTGCATGGCTGCACTCGGGTCCTAATCTGGATCCTGAGTTGGTTTGTCGTGTGGTGGGTATGGCAATGCACTGTATCAGTGCGTGCTCCTAACCTCCACATGTGTGAATCATGCTTTTACCACCCATGTGTAGAGTTAATAGTAGTTATATTAAATCACTTTTGAATTGTTCTTAGATTGCTAATCCAATATCTTTTGCACTGTTCTGGAAAGCGATCAAACAGATCTATAATAGAATGGATACCCAATGAAAATAAGAGTAACTGCTTTATTTAACAATGTAGATTTGTTGTGAGCTTTTCACAGAACACTGTTTGGGGGGGAGAACATAGTGCAAAGGTAAATCAAAGGCACATGTTAGTAGTTATTACCACCAAGATGCACCAAAAGACATTCTGAGTGCTAGTCCATTAAAATCTATATTACCTAAAATAAACTTGACATCTCATTACTGCTCCACTGCCTGACTTGAAGGCATTTGCAGAAACACTGCATATTAAATTTGCTGAAGCAACAGATGAGCAGAAAATACTAAACTTTGCATTTTACTAAAAACTACAAGTTTTGAAAGAGTTGCAAATGATAAACATTTTTGGTTTACAATAGTGTTGGAACTATTTAGTGATTTTCTGATCATGGCTTACACAATCTGTTAAAAATCAGAGGTTCAAATGCAGACTAACTCCTCCCAATCTTGGCCCACCTCATTCTCTTTCTCCCCGGCTCACCCATTGCTCGCATAGCCGGTGGAGACTCTGCAGCCACAAACCCCATTCTTCCAACCCCGTCTTGGCTGCCTCTGGACATCACAGCCAGACCATCCAAGGTCGGCTCTCCTCCCTTCTTCCTTCGTGCTTACTTGGTCGCACCTTGGAAGCCTAGGGAGGGCACCTGCCTTGCTCGCCACACTCCAACCAAAAATTCAGTGGGGTGAACTAGCCCATAGAGTGCTACAGTCAACGCTCCTTCACGGGGCCCCAGCTCGTACTGTCTCCTCCTTCCAGATGGCCAGATCATCGCCAAGACTGCCTTTCACATCTTTTAACCTCTTTCTTTCCTTTCGATCTTTTTTTCATTTCTTTGATTCCTCCCCTCTCCTTTTGTGCTGGCCAGTATATATGCACACACTTGTCTCCGTGGGCACAGCACCACACATGCCTCAGGAAGCCAAAGAAGCAATTGAGAACGAACATGCAGGTGCGACTCACCTCCACTACCTCATTAACTTCCCGCGATCATGCAATCGAGTGATACAGCTTTCTGGATTTAAATTTGGCCTTTTTTTTTTTTGTTTGAAGCCATGGATCCGCTACATCACACTGCATTATTTATGCTATACAATTCCAGGCACCTCACACACAGTTAAGGAGCCTTTGCTTGAGCTGGGAGATCTCTCTGCCCGAGTTGAATTTCTATCGTTGGGTGAGATTGGTGCTTGGGATGGATGGGACAGCAGGTTGCTTGCCGCTTATGCTGATCGACATATTTACAAAACAAAAGATGCTGATGGAGAGGTGCGGAGGAATTTAAGGTGGACTACGATTACGAGTTTTTTTCGTAAGCTTCAGGGATTCAAGTGTTAACCCTTTTAATTAAAAGAAAATTAGTTTATGCATACCATGTGTAATTTGTAATATACCATTATGCAAAATAAGCTGGTGACAACGAAATTATAAACTTCTCAACATTATTTCTCCTTTTATTCTAAAAGCATGTCTGTGGCGTTTTCAAACATGTTAATGTTGTTGAATTATCAGGGCATGTTAAAAGGAAGATTCCAGATAGTCTGGACCCCTCCAACTGTCACAGCTGGTCCTCAGAGGATGCCATATACCTTTAACTTTGAGTTACAAAGGTTGGTGCAATGATAGACCGCTATACCAGAGTACTATTTATACACTACAATCAGCAATTAACAGTGTTGTACCATCAAAGCTAATCGCTAACCTAGACTGAGAACTTAATGACACCCTCTTCACCTGGATTTGACAGTCTAACTGGCAGATTCCAGTATGTGAGGATTGGCAGCACAAATTCTCCACAATTCTCAGTACAAGTACCCCATAGGGTTATGTGGTAAGTAAAAAGATGAACACTTACAGCTGCTTATGTGTCTCCAACTCTATCATTGTTTGCCGACACCCTCATTATAGGCCAGTTCTGCAAAAATTATACTTTTAACATAATGATGGCAGAATAAAATTTTCACCATTAACATTTATATTAATATTTAATTACAAAACCAAAAGCTGGTCATATACAGTACTATAGGAAAAGAAGGCAGATCACAGTCCATTGTACATCTAATGGAATAATGTGGAGAGGGTTAGCAGCTTTTACTTTCTAAGAATTACTATCAGCATAATCAATCTTGGCTGTAATGAAAAAGGTGTCCTAACAACTATTCTTTTTGATACACTTGTGGAAAGCCCAGGTGTCTCCGTTCGTGCCCACCAACTTCTGAGGTCATTACTGGAGTCTGCACTCATTGGTTGCACAACATTCAGGTATGACACTTGCTTACCTCTGCACTACAAAACACTTCAGAAGGGGTCAAAGTTGCCTTAGAATATTACTGTTGTACAACTCACTTCTTTTCAAGACATGCATTACACATGGTGTCTTAGACAGGCAAACAGTATCTTTAAAGACCACAGTTTGGCTCCAATAGTATGGAAGGTGAACCCGAAGAGTAGAAAGCAGTGTTGCCAAAAGTACCAGGCAAGGTGAAGGTGCAGTTCCAGATGGGTTCTGGAAGAGTGGACTATAATATATCAGGTGTGTGTGTGTGTTTATATATGTATATATATGTGTGTGTATATATTATATATATATGTATATATGTGTGTGTGTATATGTATGTATGTGTGTATATATATATATATATATGTGTGTGTGTGTGTGTGTGTGTGTGTGTGTGTGTGTGTGTATATATGTGTATATATATATGTGTATATATATATATATATATATATATATATATATATGAACTTGGCCCAGACACAGACAGGCAGACATCTTGTTAAAACACCACCACGTTTATTCAACACAATATTTACAAGTATTTTGGTCACCCAGACCCAAATAATGGTCACTCATACCGAGTTCAAAGTGCACAAACCCCAAACCAATCACTCAGTCCTGGCCACAATGCCTTGTCTTCGGGCCGCCTCGACAACTCCGCTTCCGTTGTCCTCCTTCCATCCGACTCTAGCCTCGAATGAATGGAGACGGCCCCTTTTCTATGGTACCCGGATGAGCACCAGGTGTTCCCGGCATTCCTCCTCTGGCCACGCCCCAGCGTGGCGGAAGTGCCGGCTGTCCTCCCGGCTGCTCTCCAGGCGCCGTCATAAATCTTCCCCCCAGCACTTCCTGGTGTGGTGGAAGTGCTGAGGTAACAGGTCCCCAAGGCATTGGGGCGCCTCCTGGCGGTGACCATGGGCCCCTACAGGGTAGGGCTTCCATGCCCTCGATCCGTGGCCCCCAAAGCAACCCGGAAGGCAACCCCCACGTGATCCTGGGTGGGTGCAGACCCACATCCGGTCCTTCATGTCATCCCGGCCGGGTCATGGCCCCTGGCATCCCTGACTATATATATATATATATATATATATATATATATATATATATATATATATATATATATATATATATATATATATATATATATACACACACACAATACAGTATATTTAACCACAATGGTGGCATTATTGCAATGGAGCCCTTGGAAAGCGGATTGAAAAGAGCTGCTACGTTAATTCACTACAAGTGAAAAGAACAGATTTTGAAACTTTGTTCTGTAAGCAAGTACAATAAGCCAGCTAAATTGTAGTTTAAAAGATGTTTGTTAGCAGTGTGTTGTGTTGCCCTTTTGTGGATTAAAACCAGTTAAGTAATACTGATCTCCTTACTTCTTCACTATCTAAGCATTAAATCTTTTAATCTTCATCTCTTCTGACATCACTGCTTGCCATTAAAGCTGGAAAAAAAATTCAACAGCGTACTTGATTTCTATTGCCAATCTATACATTTTCAAATTCAATGTCATAAAGGCTAGAGCCCATCACAAAAACATCAGGCATATAACATTGTACTGTATATATCGAATTTCACACATACTGTACAGACTTTTAAGATTACTAATTAACCTAACATATAGTATAATGAAGGGTGCATTAATTCATCTCTCTATTATTGATCAAATTACACCGGAATTAAAATAATACTTATAAGGAACGTTCTCATTGAAGTACTAACACTAATATAAAATCTTGTTTTATTTTATGGATAAGGGAAGCAAATAAAAAGAAAACCAATAATTTCAGCAATCTCTTTGCACAAGAAGAAGAAAAGGATGGTGTTTTCAAGTAAGCTAATGAATAAGAAGAAAAAAATGTATTTTGGAATGTATAGTAGTTGGTATTTTGCTTCATTGTAGTGAAACTACTTTATGTGCTTGGGAATAACAGTTTTTTGTAATAACTGCTCAGTAGTTACCAATAATGTAATTCTCTCCTGTTTCATTTAAATTTTAGACAAAAAATACTGTAATTCTTCACTAAATTCTCAAGTTTCTATTGCCTTCAACAATGTTGATGTATTGCCCCTAACCAAACCACCAAAGATGCAGCAACTTGCAATATTTCTTGACAACATTCACATTCACAGTAATACTTCAGTATAGTTGAAAATAATCAGTTCAAATAATAATGTTCAGGTAAATCACTTAAAGTTTAAATATAACTTTAAAAGTGGTGGTGTTTTTCATATCATCTGAAGGGTCTACTGTGTGACAGACTGATCATTTTTACATTTTAAGGGACCTGGGTTCAGCGTGTTTTAGAATATTCCATCACTGCATCTCTACATTCTATTATTGCACATTTTTCTTTGCAAAACTGCATACATTTATGTAGTTTAGCTAAGTAGATTCATTGCATGTTAAAGTGAACAATTTCTGTTTGCCGTGTAGTGCAAACCCACCTTTTTGTACCCACTTGTCTATATCAGTAAAACTGCATTTAGTAATGTATTACCAGAATTGAGCAGATTAATTTGCATTTTTAGGACTATCTTTTTTTAAATATTGCAAATAGCCAACTAATAAATGTTCATTTGAAATCCATTTTAGTGGATTTGTAACAATCTTGGAATTAATGGTAGGATATCATTACAAGAACAGATTTATTCGTATCATCTTTCTGTGTCTCTAGAATCTTGGACACTAGCAAGGACTATAGTTCTCTCCTATCTATATTGATCCAGAATACTGCCTCATGTTTGGTTACATGGTTTTTATTTGTCTAGAATTTTGGGCATTTGTATAGTATACACTCAATTGTTACCCAGTCTTTCCTTAACATACCCTATTTATACCTTCCCATTTGCTTATTGTATATATTAGGTGGGGATTGAATGTTTATAAACGTAGGTATATTTATTGCGTGCCATTTTGCATTGTATTATGGAATGATTTTGGATTTTTAATTTTTGTTTTACTTTGTTAACTATAATTGTGTGTAAAGTTATCTTACTGTAATTTGGAAGTAACAATATAATATTTTCAAACAAGTTCAGATTTGTGAGGGTCTGGAGCTGCACCACAGAAACTCCCACACAGGGCCAGTTTAGAATCAACAGTCAAGCTAAAATGCATGACTTTGGATTATGGAAGGGTAACTGAAGCATTCAAAGGAAAAACTACTCGGACATATGGGAACATGTGCATACTACACAGAAACAATGACAAGGGGCCAGATTTAATCTTGGGCCACTGGGTACCTGGGACAGCAATTTGCTAACTAAGTTCACAATTCAAAACTAAATTGGTCTAAATGTTCAAATACTGTGTACAGTGATCCCCCGCTGTATCATGGAAAAATTTCAATAAGTACATCCTACTTGTAGTGTACTTTGCAGCCAATTCATAACAAAGCATACGGTTTTCAACAGTCACTACAGTAGACAAATAGTTTTGCGTTACAGTACCCAGATGATTTCTTACAAGGCTCTTTATTGGCTGAACGAGGAGACTCAACCAATCAGAGTGGGATTTTCATTCTTTTGTGCTCTGATTGGCTGCTGCTAATGTGGTGTAATCTCACAAGAACAGCGAGCGTGGGTCCCCGACACATCTCAGTTCTCTGCGTATCACATACCTTGCTTGTGGTCCGATTGTTGTGAGCAAACTTTTTGTGAACTTTTAATTTTGTTTTAAGCCCTACGATGGCTCCCAAGGGTCCTGCATCTTCTAAGAAGGGAAGGAAAGCGTTACGCCAATATCGCTCGCCATTATGGCTTAAATGAATCAACAGTACACTACATTATTATTATGTTACTCATATCCTTACCCTGACATCCATATATCATGTGTGTTTACAAAGTGTGTTTTAATAAGTTTACATGTGTTTAAAACGTGTGGGAGGGGTATTTTAAGGCTTAAACTATAAAAAAAAAAAAAAAAGTTTGTTTATATGGTCTTTCTATATCGCAGATTTTCACCTATCGCTGATGGGCCTGGAATGTAACTTCAGTGATAGGCAATGAATCACTGTACTTCAAAAACGGGACAGTCTACATATGTACTTAAATTTCACATTGTGCAGTTGATCTTGATAATAAACTGCAATAAAACAGACTGGGGGAAAAATAGTTATAGATTATGGATACACAGTATAACTGGTAAGACTCCTCTGTATGAAAACCAATTCCAAGTTTTACTCTTGAACAATGTGTTCGACGTTAATTAATAAAATCAAAATCATTTTCAGAGTGAAATATATTATAAATATAAATAATATACTAAAACCATGAGAGACTTGCCTTTTGCATTAAATGCTTTGAGTTTTAATGAATAAAATTTAAAAGCATTTTCCTAATGCTGCAAAAAATAATCATTGTGCCATTGTCAAAAGTCATATTAACATAGTGGTTTACTGGTACAGCTGCATTGCTGCTGTTTGATGCACCCCAAAACATTTGCATAAGATTTGCATAAAATAATCTAATTGAAAACAAGGAATGGGACTGTGCCAACGTTTGGGATACCACCGAGCTAGAATCAAGTGAAATATCATTTTATTTACAGAAGATCATAGTGGCATGTAATCTGGTAGTTTCAGTTACAGTGCAGTCCATCTCAGGTGGTACTGCCACAATTTGTTCAGCTTTAACACTGCCATGTAGTGATTGCAAAAATAAGGCTTCCAAAAACATGCCATCAATTAGGAGGTGCTAGAAAAATTAAAGTGTTCTATGGTAATCAGATGAAGCCCAATGTAGGCACTAATTTGTGATTTATTTTTTTTTTTTTTTTCTCTTCTCATTTGCAATGGCTGAAAGAAGAGAACTCATGTTTGCCATTCAATAGTGAAATGTACAATAGAAACCGTGAACATACTGCACAGCTTCAACCTTGTAGGGCAGATTTTTCCCTCTAAACACAAATCAGTATTTTTCTACTATCTATGTTGTAAAATATTTTGTGTATTTTGTAAATTTGAGCTTACTAGCAAGGACTAGAAAAAGATTCTTTTATTTTCAGTTATCTTTACCCAATTACAATTTAATTCAGTTAAAAGTGTTGCTTTAATTATTAAATATAAACATGACATTTCACTTTCATCCTTTGTATGTTAATATTCCTAAGTAAATCGATCACAATTGCCACTTACCTATTAAGATATTTCTGGCAAAATATACAGAGAATTTCTAATGAGAGCCTGTTACTTTTTCCCTCCTTCAGAGTACTGAGCATGTTGCAGCTTTCTGCCAAAGTCTTCATGACATGAATCTTTCTGAGCTGTCAAGTCAAAGTTTGGATTCTTTGGCTCATCAACCTGTAACACAGCGACAACTTACTGATACAGATAAAATGAGAAAAGTCATCTGTGAGCTGGTGGAAACTGAAAGAACTTATGTCAAAGTTAGTAACATTAATCCTTAATTTTTACTTATAAGTGAAAACTTGAATATGTTTGTCCAACTTGATAAATGATTGTAAATTCATATCTTGTAGTGAAATGTACTGCATTCCCACTTGGGGCATAATTATTTTTTTTAATAGCCTGATTCTTTTCATATTTATATTATTGTACACATCTAGGTGAATTATTATGTTTGTGGCACCTCCCCAAGCTCAAAATCAGCATATTGTAGTATGAGCTGTTTGTTTATAATTAATATCAGAACAAAATACTCATCATGAATGTGTAAGTATTTTGTATTTACTTTTTATTCAGTTTTTGCACAGAATCAACCTATAAAGATGGATTAAGCTAAAATTTAGTTTTGCTTTCCTTTGTGCATTATAATCCATATCTGTTTCTGTGACTTAGATTGAATTTCAATACCTAATGCTTTTTTCTATAATGTAGTATTATTTTATCCATTTTTTTTTATTCTTAAATAGTATTGCATGCTATGGTCCAAACATAATTAACAAGTGAAGGTCATTTGGCCATTTTCAATTGATTCCTCATTATGGCGCATAACTCTTGTATAAATATATACAATTTAAACTCAATTTTTTAACATATGGCATTCAATTATTAAAACACTCTCTCTGCTCATTTCTGAAAAGCAAAATGCCAGTCTCTTAGCAACAAGAAATATTCTCTCTACAGTGAATGTTTAGTGCCAAAGATAGCAACAAACTGAGATCAGACAATAAAGTATCCAAGTCCGTGAATGCCAGGTTAGTTTATATTTACTGAGCCATGTCTACAGTGTACACATTTGTTAGCAATCGATATTTAGCCTGTGAGAGGTTCTAAGCAGAAATGGGAGGAAAATAGATGAATCAGTTTTCATAATTGATGTGTACTGTGTGCTGGAGTAATTTATTTAAATAATATAAAATTGATGAGGAACACATAAGAAAAGCCTAAGACCTTGATCTGCTCTGGCAGGTTTTCAGCTTTTCCATGACTTAAAGCTAGATAACTAGCCACATAACTTCCCCATTCTCTCTCTGTCTCTGCTACTTCTATTAAATGCACAGGTCTAGTAAAACTTTTGAGTGTGAATGTGATATCCTGTATGCATAGATACATGTAAAATAATGTCATATTCCATCCCTAATTGGTTCTGGAATGTTGACTTAAAATAAGGCAACTCACTTGTTACAGTAACTTTATCTTTTCAATAGCAGCCAGAAATGAATTAATGTCTAGATTCTTTAGGAATCAATATTTCAAAATATAAATTTATGGAACATATAAATGAATCACTCGTCATTCAGCCACATTTTGTATTCGTGCATGTCTGCAGGCATCAGGTTTTTGGGCTTTGTTAGCTTAATCCTCTCACTGATTTTATGTCACTTAAACAAACCACACTCTTTAAAGCAGGTTGAAGATGTGTCACTGGCAATATCATAACAGAAACAATGTTAATCTTTGTTTCTTTTTATTTGTGAAGGAACGCTTAAGAGTATGGGGGAATGGATAGTGGGGCTGGCCAGGTTTTCTGAGAAAAGCAAGCAGGTGCTCTGTATCCATAAATAAACATTTTGTGTGTATTCAATCAAAAACATTGTGACTTCCTAAAGGTGTCGCAGTTCGTACAGGATGCATGTATGTAAATGAAATAAAGTAAATTCTGTGTTGATCTGTTAAGATATTTCCAAAGCCCCTGCATGCACATTGGATTACAGAGTGGTAGACAATTATGTAAGTTGTCTTTATACCATATTTAATATCATAGCCACTATCCATCTTAAAATAATAAATTTTTAATCGAAAAAAGAGAAATATTTACTTCATTACATTTCTGCCCTGCAAACTTATACATTTTGATTGGACAGAATAAATAACCTTCTGTGCAGTCTTTTCACAGGATTGAGAGATCACCGCTTACCACCCCAATAATATAATCACCCCGCAAAGAAATTGGCACATATCCTTTTATTTTGAAATCAATGCACATTTGAGGCTCTGTCATGTCAAATAGATGTTTTAAGAGTGTCATCCCACACTTTTAGTCTAATCCTTATGAATTCTGTAGGAGTATTATACATCTGATTTTTCTTTTCATAGGACCTTCATTGTCTTATTGAGAAATATTTGACACCTTTGCAGAAAGAAATGTTCCTTACTCAAGATGAGGTAAGCAAACCATTATATATTTTAGAAATGTAATGTTTCTGACCATTCTAAAAATAGATTTGTGATTATACACTCACCTAAAGAATTATTAGGAACACCATACTAATACGGTGTTTGACCCCCTTTCGCCTTCAGAACTGCCTTAATTCTACGTGGCATTGATTCAACAAGGTGCTGAAAGCATTCTTTAGAAATGTTGGCCCATATTGATAGGATAGCATCTTGCAGTTGATGGAGATTTGTGGGATGCACATCCAGGGCACGAAGCTCCCGTTCCACCACATCCCAAAGATGCTCTATTGGGTTGAGATCTGGTGACTGTGGGGGCCATTTTAGTACAATGAACTCATTGTCATGTTCAAGAAACCAATTTGAAATGATTCGAGCTTTGTGACATGGTGCATTATCCTGCTGGAAGTAGCCATCAGAGGATGGGTACATGGTGGTCATGAAGGGATGGACATGTTCAGAAACAATGCTTGGGTAGCCCGTGGCATTTAAACGATGCCCAACTGGCACTAAGGGTCATAAAGTGAAAGAAAACATCCCCCACACCATTACACCACCAGCCTGCACAGTGGTAACAAGACATGATGGATCCATGTTCTCATTCTGTTTACGCCAAATTCTGACTCTACCATTTGAATGTCTCAACAGAAATCGAGACTCATCAGACCAGGCAACATTTTTCCAGTCTTCAACTGTCCAATTTTGGTGAGCTCATGCAAATTGTAGCCTCTTTTTCCAATTTGTAGTGGAGATGAGTGGTACCCGGTGGGGTCTTCTGCTGTTGTAGCCCATCCGCCTCAAGGTTGTGTGTGTTGTGGCTTCACAAATGCTTTGCTGCATACCTCGGTTGTAACGAGTGGTTATTTCAGTCAAAGTTGCTCTTCTATCAGCTTGAATCAGTCGGCCCATTCTCCTCTGACCTCTAGCATCAACAAGGCATTTTCGCCCACAGGACTGCCGCATACTGGATGGTTTTCCCTTTTCACACCATTCTTTGTAAACCCTAGAAATGGTTGTGCGTGAAAATCCCAGTAACTGAGCAGATTGTGAAATACTCAGACCGGCCCGTCTGGCACCAACAACCATGCCACGCTCAAAATTGCTTAAATCACCTTTCTTTCCCATTCTGACATTCAGTTTTGAGTTCAGGAGATTGTCTTGACCAGGACCACACCTCTAAATGCATTTAAGCAACTGCCATGTGATTGGTTGATTAGATAATTGCATTAATGAGAAATTGAACAGGTGTTCCTAATAATCCTTTAGGTGAGTGTAAATGTTTTTCTATGTAAATTTTGAAAAAATGTTCAAAGCATGTAATTGGAATGTTTTTAGTTCATAGTTTCATAAAGTTGAACATTACAGTGGTATCCTACTCAAACAAATAATACCATAACAAGTACAACCATTTACTAAAAATCAGTACAGAGAAAACAAAGGAAAAATAGAAATACAAAAGAAAACCCCGCAAAACAAGATTCAACCCCCACTCAAGGGAAAGAAAAAAAGAGATGTGAGCAAAAATAGTAAGCCTACTTTTTAAATAGAACAATTGAATAGCATAACAGTCAGTCATAGGCCCAACACACATATTCTAAAATAATAATTAATTCTTGCCATGTTTAAAAATTTTTTAAACATTTCTTCGAAGAGAGTATTTGATCTTTTTTTTAATCTGAGATAATCTGAAATTTCACATACC
Source organism: Polypterus senegalus (assembly GCF_016835505.1). Classification (NCBI taxonomy): domain Eukaryota; kingdom Metazoa; phylum Chordata; class Cladistia; order Polypteriformes; family Polypteridae; genus Polypterus; species Polypterus senegalus. The sequence continues at coordinate 162,351,654 of NC_053155.1, forward strand.
CACTGAATTATCAAAAATGGGTTGAAATTTATCCAGCTAAACAAGATAAATCTTTATACTAGTAGTGTGGTATAGGCTATTGCAATCAATTTAGCCTTATATATGTTAATGTCATCTTGGGAGTATATTAAAATTAATGGATTTGGAGTGATTGGAACACCTGGGGCTGGGCTGAGAAGTATGTAAAGGTTTTTGTACAAAGTTATGTTAATTTCCTTCATTCCCAAATCAAATAGCAAATAGTAATGCTGGTGCACAATGGAAGTATTTGCCCTGGGTGCATTTCATAACAATTTTTAAGAGATACATTTGGTTGATGAAAGACCTTTAGTTGAATTATGAAATGCTTGGTGCATAAAGAACTAGAATGCATTTAGTATTTGGCTGAGCGCCACTCATTTTCTGAAATGCTAGTTGAAAGGTCCCTTTCCCAGTATTTCCTTATATCTTACAAGGTTATATTCTTTGAAATATTTTTTTATCTATTGTTGAAATGCTGTCAAGGATTCATCAAGACTAACATGTGTAGACTCTTGGAAAAGTATTGGAGTGAAATAGGCAAGCTGGGTAGATTTCTTTTAGAAATTCACAGCCTTTGCTCAGTACTTTGTCAGTGCACCTTTGGCAGCAATTACAGCCTCAAGTATTTTTGAATATGATGCCACAAGCTTGGCACACCTATCCTTGGCCAGTTTCGCCCATTCCTCTTTGCAGCACCTCTCAAGCTCCATCAGGTTGGATGGGAAGCGTCGGTGCACAGCCATTTTAAGATCTCTCCAGAGATGTTCAATCGGAATCAAGTCTGGGCTCTGGCTGGGCCACTCAAGGACATTCACAGAGTTGTCCTGAAGCCACTCCTTTGATATCTTGGCCGTGTGCTTAGGGTCGTTGTCCTCCTGAAAGATGAACCGTTGCCCCAGTCTGAGGTCAAGAGCTATCTGGAGCAGGTATTCATCCTGGATATCTCTGTACATTGCGGCAGTCGTCTTTCCCTTTATCCTGACTAGTCTCCCAGTTCCTGCCGCTCAAAAACATCCCCACAGCATGATGCTGCCACCACCATGCTTCAGTGTAGGGGTGATATTGGCCTGGTGATGAGCGGCGCCTGGTTTCCTCCAAACGTGTGACGCCTGGCATTCACACCAAAGAGTTCAATCTTTGTCTCATCAGACCAGAGAATTTTGGCAAACTCCTGGCGGGCTGCCATGTGCCTTTTACTAAGGAGTAGCTTCCATCTGGCCACTCTACCATACAGGCCTGATTGGTGGATTGCTGCAGAGATCGTTGTCCTTCTGGAAGGTTTTCCTCTCTCCACAGAAGACCTCTGGAGCTCTGACAGAGTGACCATCGCGTTCTTGGTCACCTCCCTGACTAAGGCCTTTCTCCCCCGATCGCTCAGTTTAGATGGCTAGCCAGCTCTAGGAAGAGTCCTGGTAGTTTCGAACTTCTTCCACTTACAGATGATGGAGGCCACTGTACTCATTGGGTCTTCAAAGCAGCAGAAATATTTCTATAACTTCCCCAGATTTGTACCTCAAGACAATCCGGTCTTGGAGGTCTACAGACAATTCATTTGACTTCATGATTGGTTTGTGCCCTGACATGAACTGTCAACTGTGGGACCTTATATAGACAGGTGTGTGCCTTTCCAAATCATGTCCAATCAACTGAATTTACCACAGGTGGACTCCAATTAAGCTGCAGAAACATCTCAAGGATGATCAGGGGAAACAGGATGCACCTAAGCTCAATTTTGAGCTTCATGGCAAAGGCTGTGAATACTTATGTACATGTGCTTTCTCAGTTTTTTTATTCTTAATTTGCAAAAACCTCAAGTAAACTTTTTTCACATTGTCATTATGGGGTGTTGTGTGTGGAATTCTAAAGAAAAATTAATCCATTTTGGAATAAGGCTGTAACATAACAAAATGTGGAAAAAGTAATGCGCTGTGAATACTTTCCGGATGCACTGCAGCTGGAAAGTTACATTTGGAACATATTTGTTCATAAGATGCAAATTCATTGTCTATTTAAAGCTATCTGTGTCTTAATCCCTAGCATTTTTCCATAAGGTAAACCGTTAATAGTTCTGAGAAGGTGTTAATGGTAGGTTATATATAGGAAAAATTGATAAGATCTTCTCTGCCTTGAAATGCGTCTTGCATTGGTTCAAAATTTTAAGTAATCGGCAGATAACTGGATTACTGTTAAATTGACAATCGAGTGTATTGATTAAAGCACAGAGCAGGGAAACAGATTTAAACTGGATTTATTTTCCATCGCAATCTATGGCAGTGTGAAATCATGTATTTCTAACAATTTTCAAGATTTGAATGCGCATATATTTGTTGCCCAGTAGATAATTGAATGCTAGATAGTGCCATTCCACCTTTTGTATTAATTTTAATGTTAAAAACAATACAATTGCGATCAAATCAAACTTAACAGAACCAAAATTCAACCCCCTCAGCCAGCCAGCAAACAAAGCAAATCTTTGAAGCAGCAAGGAAGGAAGAGTGTCCAAGAAACTTATTCTAAGGTGTTATTAATTAGATCCTGTCATATTTTAAAGTTTTGAACAGATCCTCTGAGTGAGAATTTGGATTTTTTTTTCCAGTTTCAGATAGTATCGGACAGCAGTAATCCACTGGCATAAAGATAGTGGGTTGGGATTGTTCCTGTTTAACAAGATAAGTTAATGTGCTAGTAGTGAGGTAAAGGCAATTCCGATTTGTTTGTCCTTCTCCACTTTAAGCCTTTCTGGGAGTACACCAAACACGGCTTTTAATTAGTTAGGAGTAATTGTGACACTAAGGACTGCCAATACTGATGCTCTGTTTAAGAAAGGACAGAACCGACTATACTTCCTTAGAAGGCTGGCATCCTTCAACATCTGCAATATAAGATGCTGCAGCTGTTCTATCAGACGGTTGTGACGAGCACCCTGTTCTATGCAGTGGTGTGCTGGGGAGGCAGCATAAAGAAGAGGGATGCCTCACGCCTGAACAAACTGGTGAGGAAGGCAGGCTTTATTGTAGGCATGGAGCTGGACAGTTTGACATCCGTGGCAGAGCGACGGACACTGAGCAGGCTCCTGTCAATAATGGAAAATCCACTGCATCCATTGAACAGGATCATATCCAGACAGAGGAGCAGCTTCAGCGACAGACTGCTGTCACTGTCCTGCTCCACTGACAGACTGAGGAGATCATTCCTCCCCCTTACTATGCGACTCTTCAATTCCACCCGGGTGGTAAACGTTAATATTATACAAAATTATTGTCTCTCTGTTATACCTTCATTGTTATCTCTTTAATATTGTTCTTTATCAGTATGCTGCTGCTGGAGTATGTGAATTTCCCCTTGGGATTAATTTATCTAGCTAGCTATCCATCTATCTAGCTTTCAAAGATGTTTTTCCAAAACTGTTAATTTGGTGCACTCCCCAAAACATGTGGCCCAGTGAGGCTGAAGCCAGATTGCAACATTCACAGATTAAATCTTGCCCTGGAAACATTTTAGATAATTTTAATCGAGGTAAATGTACTTGATAGAAGATTTTAAGTTGAAAAGCTGAGTGCCTTGTGCATATGGAGCTAGAGTGTATTCTGTGCATGGCTGTTGATTTATTTCAGTAATTCCATTCAAAAAGTGAAACTTGTATATTAGATTCATTCATTACACACAGACTGATGTATTTCAAATGTTTATTTCTTTTAATTTTGATGATTATAACTGACAACTAATGAAAGTCCCAAATTCAGTATCTCGGAAAATTAGAATATTGTGAAAAGGTTCAAAATTGAAGACACCTGGTGCCACACTCTAATTAGCTAATTAACCCAAAACACCTGCAAAAGCCTTTAAATGGTCTCTCAGTCTAGTTCTGTAGGCTACACAATCATGGGGAAGACTGCTGACTTGACAGTTGTCCAAAAGACGACCATTGACACCTTGCACAAGGAGGGCAAGACACAAAAGGTCATTGCTAAAGAGGCTGGCTGTTCACAGAGCTCTGTGTCCAAGCACATTAATAGAGAGGCGAAGGGAAGGACAAGATGTGGTAGAAAAAAGTGTACAAGCAATATGGATAACCGCACCCTGGAGAGGATTGTGAAACAAAACCCATTCAAAACTGTGGGGGAGATTCACAAAGAGTGGACTGCAGCTGGAGTCAGTGCTTCAAGAACCACCACGCACAGACGTATGCAAGACATGGGTTTCAGCTGCCGCATTCCTTGTGTCAAGCCACTCTTGAACAAGAGACAGCGTCAGAAGTGTCTCGCCTGGGCTAAAGACAATAAGGACTGGACTGCTGCTGAGTGGTCCAAAGTTATGTTCTCTGATGAAAGTAAATTTTGCATTTCCTTTGGAAATCAAGGTCCCAGAGTCTGGAGGAAGAGAGGAGAGACACAGAACCCACGTTGCTTGAGGTCCAGTGTAAAGTTTCCACAGTCAGTGATGGTTTGTTGTGCCACGTCATCTGCTGGTGTTGGCTGCATTGACCTTGGACCTCAGAAAACACAATGGACCATCTACCAGGAAGTTTTAGAGCCACTTCATGGTTCCTGCTGCTGACGAACTTTATGGAGATGCAGATTTCATTTTCCAACAGGACCTTGCACCTGCACACAGTGCCAAAGCTACCAGTACCTGGTTTAAGGACCATGGTATCCCTGTTCTTGATTAGCCAGCAAATTTGCCTGACCCTAACTCCATAGAAAATCTATGGGGTATTGTGAAGAGGAAGATGCAATACGCCAGACCCAACATTTCAGAGGAGCTGAAGGCCACTATCAGAGCAACATGGGCTCTCATAACACCTGAGCAGTGCCACAGACTGATGGACTCCATGCCATGCCACATTGCTGCAGTAATCCAGGCCAAAGGAGCCCCAACTAAATATTGAGTGCTGTACATGCTCATACTTTTCATGTTCATACCTTTCAGTTGGCCAACATTTCTAAAAATCCTTTTTTGCATTGTCTTAATTGATATTCTAATTTTCCGAGATACTGAATTTGGGACTTTCATTAGTTGTCAGTTATAATCCTCAAAATTAAAAGAAATAAACATTTGAAATACATCAGTCAGTGTGTAATGAATGAATCTAATATACAAGTTTCACTTTTTGAATGTAATTACTGAAATCAACTTTGTCATGATATTCTAATTTTATGACCAGCACCTGTAAGGTGAAAATCCTTTCCTCATTGTGCCTTGGGATCTTTGAAAGAAAGGGACTTTAAAATGTTTTTATAAACTGTGAAGATAATATCTGAGACTGATCAATATTTCCTCTGGAATAAAAATTGGTGGAAGGTGAGGAAAATTGGGCCGGTTCAGTTTAGCAAAGTTTCTAGCTTGAAGTAGTGTAAAATTGTATTGATGAAAAGTTAAATTTGAAGCTTAATTGCTCGTAGAGTGCAAAAATATGTACCAGTCTGTAGATGTTTTAATCTCGGATGCATTCCAAGCATTAAATACTGCATTTTATTTGAGATGGAGGAAAAGAGTGGTTGTCATGTAGAGATGCAACAGACAAGAGCTTCTCTGTCTTAAGAATGCTTCCTATTTTGGTTCCGTATTCTGAGTGAATGAAGGGCAATTGGATTATTAGTTTATTGATTTATAATTTGTATTTACTGGTCATAGAACATGAAACATAACGAAGTACTGGAAGATTTTCTTTTCTTAACCAGGCTTCTGTATATGGTCATCAATTTGTGTTGGTGTCCAGGGGCCCCATATATAATGTCATGCGTAAAATTCATATTAAAACATGGTATACGGACAAAAACATAAATGTACGTAAGCACAAAACAATCCAGATGCATAAATCTGTGCATACGCCAACTTCTACATTCTTCGGCTACATAAATACTGGTCACCATGAAATGTAACGCATGTGCACGCGCCTGCCACCCCACACCGACTCCTCCTAGAATTATGCCTTTTTGAATATGCTAATTAATATAAATAACCCCTTATGGCTTCACAGTGGTAGCTCTTCTGCCTCGCAGTTAGACCCAGGTTCTCTTCCTGGGTCATCCCTGCGTGGAGTTTGCATATTCTCCCTGTGTCCAAACGCATGCAGGTTTAGGTGCATTGGCAATTCTAAATTGTCCCTAGTGTGTGCTTGGTGTGTGTGAGTGTCCTGCGGTGGGCTGGCGCCCTGCTGTTTCTGATGGGAGTGTTAGCTCCGTAGAAATATGTTCTTTTATATTGCTGCGTTTTAATAAACCTTTCTTTAAATAATTATAAATTATAACGGCGATATCCCTCTTTTCGGCACAGAAAAGTCACAGAAAAGACAGAATATACTTAGCTTGTTTAATTGCGGCGTTGCTATAAAAACAGGGAAGACCAGCCGATTTCATCTGTAAACCTTGGGGATTCGGTCGTGTAGAAATTGCTTTTTTCTGGCACAACGGAGGTGGCTTGGAGTCTATGGCTTCCACTCCCTCAGGTCCTCAAAGCTTGGTAAGGTTCTAGCGTCTCTTATATTGTGTCCACACGACCAAATCCCCCAGTACATTGCCAGACAAGGTAGACAAACTTGAGCTAAGCATCAGACAGTCAGATCATATAACACTTAGGCCTTTTAGGGCTGACAACAGCTGTTCCTGTCTGTCTTTATGCTTTGCTTGGTCTAGCAATTCTGAAAGCTGACACTCTGTGCTAAAGCTGGCTCAGCTCTTCATGGCATGTTACACAGAAAAAGAATGAAAAATACATTTAAAGAGATCTAAAACAGATACAGTGACAAAATTCTTAATATTATAACAAACCTATTATAACACCTGCCCGGGTTTGTTTCCTGCCTTGTGCCCAATGCTGGCTGGGATTGGCTCCAGCAGACCCCCCCGTGACCCTGTAGTTCGGAAATAGCAGGTTGGATGGATGGATGGATGACCCCTTAAATTCAGCGTTTTGTGAAAAGGCAATGGCAAAAACTTGGCGGCTGGGGGGGGAGTATGGGGGCGAGAATTTCAGTGAATACCAAGTGGAGGCAAGGAAAAACGTACTATTTGTTGGTTTATGCAGTGGTTTAAAAAACAAAAGGAAACTGATCCAGTGACAGAGTGGCTGAGAAACTCAAAAGATCAAAGTTGCCGTGAAAAGGCGAGTCGTTGCTCACCATTTGAGTGTCATATGGAAGTGTATTAGGGTACAGAGAAAAGAAAAAAGATTAAATCATTTATTGCAGCAGTACTGTCTCTTTCAAACATTCTAACCCCCAATTCCTGTCCTTCCTTTTCTTTCTCCACGTAAACAACCGCCAAACAAGCTCTGTAATAAATGTCAAGCCATCAGTGAGCTTAGAACACCGATCCTTCAAAACTTTTAAGGAAAGTTGAAATGCCTTCATAGTACATGTTTAATTATTCTATCCATCCAGGGTTGCACCAGTCTCACCAAGCATACAGCACGAGCCAGGAACAATCCCTGAACAGGGTGCCAGCTCATCGCTACCGCTGTTCCACTGTGCTCACACGTCTAATTATTAACATACATTATTTAAACTAAGTTAAATGTGTCTGTATAGTGTAATATCCATACTTTACTGCATTTCATCTTAAAAATGTTATGAAGAGCTCCAAGAAGATAGTGCTTGGAAAACTAAATCAACTTTGAAGCCAGCCGCCATCCCATGTGAATAAGCACTTTCTTCTACTGAATAATTCCTTTATTGTAATTGTATGGTACAGTTTGATTCAATGTACAAATCCTACGTAAACATATTTTCCTATAAAATGATAAAATACAATAAAGCAATGGAAAAATATATAATATGAAAGCATAAGTATAATATGCATGTACATTTAGTGCAGATAGTGAAATGATTAAAGTATCTCACTGTAGTGCAAGTTTCCAGTGAGGTAATTGTACTTATAAGTACTAACAGTTCTATCGGGAGTACTTAATGAAATGATTGAGTGCGTTTAGTGCTCTTGGGATGAAACTATTTCTGTACTGCGAGGTCCCAACAGGAGATGGAGGGTGAATCATCTCTTCACATCTTGTTCAATTTGGCATATAATCTCTTGGATCTGCTCTGTCACCCTTTTTATATAATGGGATGATATTTGCCATTTTTGAGTCCTTCAGAATCTTTCCAGTTCGCAGTGACTTCATACAGAAATATATAAACCCTTAACATATATTTTTAGGAAGTGTTAAATGGTATATTGATTTCAGCTACAGGTTCAGCCCCTTTGTTTTTCTTTTTCCATTCTGTTGGGGTACATAAAACATGACATTGGACAGACCAACTTCTCTTTTGTTTATGAAGTCCAACATCCTTATTTCTCACTGCCACATTATAGGAACCGTATTTTTGGATGAGTATCCATTGCTTATCTCATGTTTGATTTTATCAGAGTGAGTTGCATATTCGTTTGAATGAGATGTTGTGCATGCTGCATTACGTGACCAGTTTCACAGGAGCACACGGTTGACTGCCTCCAACTCATTAAGATTATGTAAATGAAGGCAATGATTGAAAATTGCTGGAATGGTCATGTAATGTTACATAACCTTAAGGTATGCTTAGATATCACAGTTTACAAGAGCTGATAACATACCCAATATGACATCATCAAATATTTTAGTAATCAATCCTCAAACAATCCTTCGTTATGTTGAATTTTAGAGCATGTTCTTCTGGGTGTGGCCTATTGTTTCTCTGTTTGGTATTTTGAATTGGTGGAATTTTCCTAACTGGATTGACAAATCATTCTTTGAAGGGAATTAAAAAATGGAATTATAAGAAGTGAAATGCAAATTAGGTTCACTTGCAACAAGTTGCTTTGTACTTGTATACAAACTTGAGTTAAATATATTTTTATTAAAAATTTTGTAATAAAATTGTGCCTAACCTTCAGCATTTTGATATGTTTTTTTGTGTTGTAAAGTAAAAAAGCAAAACATTTATATGCTAAAAGGCTAAAGATTACTACACGCAAAACCTACACAGAATAGCTGAACTCCGGTGTGAAAGTTCTGGGGCTTATTGCATGTTTTATTTTCCAGCTTGATGTTCTTTTTGGAAATGTGCAAGAAATGGTTGAGTTCCAAGATGAATTTCTTAAAACTCTTGAAGATGGAACAAGGCTTGTGCCAGACTTGGAAAAACTGGAAAATATAGATCAGTTTAAGGTACTGTAACAAGAACTAAATCAAATTTATATGTTTTTGTTTTCCAGTCCTTTGTTGCCTACTGGTTACAACTTTTTTGTCCACAATATAATCGAAATGAAAATGTATTGATCTCTTTTACTATTTTTTAAAATAGTTATCCTTCTGTATACAAACATTGCCTTGCTATGTACTTGTCAGTTACTAGGTGAGTGCCCCAAGCCTGTCTAAGGGTACAGCTGTATCTATATTACTAAACGAAGGTTGTATATATGCATGGATGCCAGAGGCCAGAAGCAAGCCATGCACAATACAACCGCAGCCTGAACGCGCACAGCACCGCATATACAACCTTCGTTCCGTGCGCAATACAACTGCCGCCCGAACGCAAGCGCGCACAATACAACCGCCGCCCGAACGCACACACCACTGCATATACAACCTTTGTTTAGTAATGTAGATCTCCAAGCCGGGATCCGTCGCCATGGTCACTTCAGCAAGCGAATCCTCCGCTGTCACCATCAGGGAACTAGGTGGCGCCAAAAGCACATGCGCACAGTGCCTCAGCGCCCCAGAGTCAAACCCAGCGGCTTCCCAGAGTCCGTAGGTTGCGCCCAAACAACACAACACAACCTGTAAAGTAAACTTGAGGTATAGTGTGCACGCCAAGTTGACATGGTGACATATTTAAACTTGAGGTAGCAGTGACTACTGACAGTGCCAGCAGTCAGTGTTCTTCACTCCACAGTGCCAGCAGTCAGTGTGCCTCAACAGTGCCAGCAGTACTTCACTCCACAGTGCCAGCAGTATGTGTTCTCCACTCCAAAGTGCCAGCAGCTACTCCACTACACAGTGCCAGCAGTCAGTGTGCTCTAATCCACTGTGGCAGCTGTCAGTGTGGCTTATTTGAATCACATTAGGGTAATACAGTGTTAAAAGTAAGTTCAATTGTGATTCCTAAGAGCAAATGATTTCTAGCTAATGACACAGCCACAGAAAAACAAAAAACGAGACCGTATGGATAAAAACAATGAACGAAGGGGCCTACAATGCACTTCTGAAATGCCAGAAGCAAAAAGGGAACGGCTCCAAAAAGAAAGGGCTCAGGTATCAGATAGGCGTGAAAACGAGACAACAGAACAATGAGAGAAGCGTTTGGAAGGCTTGCGCAATTGTCCATGGTTTGTCCTTGGAGTTTCCTCTGATATTCTTTGTGATGAACAAAGTAGTGATTTACCTATCTGAGCCTGTATTTGGATATGGACAACTTTATGTTGCCTTTTCAAGAGTCTAGCGTTTGTGTGACATTAAAGTGAAAGTTTTAACTACTCCATACCAGGCAGAGCTAATTCAAGGACAGGAAACCATCTTTACCAAAAATGTTGTTTATAAGGAAATTTTTGATTAACTATTTTGAATTTACCATTTTATGAGTTTTTTATTTCCAATTTACTTCATTTAAACCTTTGCACTCCAATATTTGTTTTACTTATGAGTGCAACAAATTAAAGACTGTTTGGACTTAAATGATATAACAGTTAAATTTCAATTTTAGTTTTAATAAATTGGTTAATTTCAGTACAAATATTTAATTAAATGAAAACTTTCCCAGGACGCTCCCACCCTCCATGATATTTCATCCCTCCAAAAATCGGAGGGAACAGAAAGTGATTGCCATTCTTGGATTTGTGATTCTTTTCAGAATCGGGGGTTTACTGGTATAAGAATAAACCAAGGTGAATTTGCTTCAGTTATATTTGACAATTTCATCACATTTTAAATGCTTTCTCCCATCATATCTCCATCCATCCATTATCCAACCTGCTATATACTAACTACAGGGTCACGGGGTTTTGCTGGAGCCAATCTCAGCCAACACAGGGCACAAGGCATGAAACTAACCCAAGTCTTCATCCAGTTAAGGGGATATGTGCTAGTCAGTATAAATAGACACCAGACATAAAAAGTCCTTTAATGTTTCCTCAAAATAGCCACCGTTTGCTCTGATTACTGCATGGTTTTATTTCAGGTGACTACCTGTTGAAACTCATCGAGAGAATGGCAAGAGTGTGCAAAGCAGTAATCCGAGCAAAGGGTGGCTATTTTGAAGAAACTAGAATATAAAACATGTTTTCGGTTATTTCACCTTTTTTTGTTAAGTACATAACTCCACTTGTGTTCATTCATAGTTTTGATGCCTTCAGTGAGAATCTACCAATGTAAATGGTCATGAAAATAAAGAAAACACATTGAATGAGGAGGTGTGTCCAAACTTTTGGCCTGTACTGTATGTGTGTGTGTGTGTATGTGTATATATATACACCTAATAACTGGTTGGGCCACCCTTAACAGCAATAACTACAATCAAGCGTTTGGGATAACTTGCAATGAGTCTTTTACAGCGCTCTGGAAGAATTTTGGCCCACTCATCTTTGCAGAATTGTTGTATTTCAGCTTTATTTGAGGGTTTTCTAGCATGAACCGCCTTTTTAAGGTCATGCCATAGCATCTCAATTGGATTCAGGTCAGGACTTTGACTAGGCCACTCGAAAGTCTTCATTTTGTTTTTCTTCAGCTATTCAGAGGTGGATTTGCTGGTGTGTTTTGGGTCATTGTCTTGTTGCAGCACCCAAGATCGCTTCAGCTTGAGTTGACGAACAGATGGCCGGACATTCTCCTTCAGGATTTTTCGGTAGACAGTAGAACTCATGGTTCCATCTATCGCAGCAAGCCTTCCAGGTCCTGAAGCAGCAAAACAACCCCAGACCATCACACTACCCCCACCATATTTTACTGTTGGTATGATGTTCTTTTTCTGAAATGCTGTGCAGTGACGTGAACACTGACCTTAATTGAGGCAAGTGAGGCCTGCAGTTCTTTAGACGTTGTCCTGGGGTCATTTGTGACCTCTCGGATGAGTCGTCTCTGCGCTCTTGGGGTAATTTTGGTCGGCCGGACACTCCTGGGAAGGTTCACCACTGTTCCATGTTTTTGCCATTTGTGGATAATGGCTCTCAATGTGGTTCGCTGAAGTCCCAAAGCTTTAGAAATGGCTTTATAACCTTTACCAGACTGATAGATCTCAATTACTTCTGTTCTCATTTGTTCCTGAATTTCTTTGGATCTTGGCATGATGTCTAGCTTTTGAGGTGCTTTTGGTCTACTTCTCTGTGTCAGGCAGCTCCTATTTAAGTGATTTCTTGATTGAAACAGGTGTGGCAGTAATCAGGCCTGGGGGTGGCTACGGAAATTGAACTCAGGTGTGATACACCACAGTTAGGTTATTTTTTAACAAGGGGCAATTACTTTTTCACACAGGGCCATGTAGGTTTGGATTTTTTCTCCCTAAATAATAAAACCATCATTTTAAAAACTGCATTTTGTGTTTACTTGTGTTATATTTGACGAACGGTTAAATGTGTTTGATGATCAGAAACATTTTGTGTGAAAAATATGCAAAAGAATAAGAAATCAGGAAGGGGGCAAATAGTTTTTCACACCACTGTATGTGTGTGTATGTATATGTATATGTGTGTATATGTATGTGTATATATATATGTATATGTGTATATATATATATATATATATGTATGTATGTATGTATGTATGTATGTATGTATGTATGTATGTATATATATAAATAAAATTATACACTGATCACAAAAATTAAAGGAACACTTTAAAGAAACACATTAGATACATCAGATCTCAATATGAAGTTGGATATCTATACAAATAATGACAGGGCAATGTCTTAGGAACAAAAGGGTGCCAAGTCTTTTAATGGAAATAAAAGTTTTCTGCCTACAGAGGGCTCAATTGTGTACACCCTAAAATCAGAGTGAAATGAAGATGTGGCAGGCTAGTCCATTTTTCAAAAACTTAATTTCTGCTACTCAAAATGCTTTTCAGTATCTTGTGTGGCCCCACGAGCTTGTATGCATGCTTGACAACGTCGGGCATGCTCCTAATGAGACGACGGATGGGGTCTTGTGGCATTTCCTCCCAGATCTGTATGAGGGCATCCCTGAGCTGTTGTACAGTCTGAGGAGCAACCTGGCGGCGCCTAATGGACCGAAACATAATGTCCTACAGATGTTCTATTGGTTTTAAGTCAGGGAATCGTTAAGGCCATTCAATTGTTTTAATTCCTTCATCCTCCAGGTACTGCCTGCATACTCTTGCCACATGAGGCCGGGCATTGTCATGCATTAGGAGGAAACCAGGACCTACTGCACCAGCGTAGGGTCTGACAATGGGTCCAAGGATTTCATCCTGATACCTAATGGCAGTCAAGATGCCGTTGTCTAGCCTGTAGAGGTCTGTGAGTCGCTCCATGGATATGCCTCCAAGATCATCACTGACCCACCACCAAACCAGTCATGCTAAATGATGTTACAGGCAGCATAATTTTCTCCACGGCTTCTCCTGACCCTTTCACATCTTTCATATATACTCAGGGTGAACCTGCTCTCATCTGTGAAAAGCACAGGACGCCAGTGGTGGACCTGCCAATTCTGGTATTCTGTGGCAAATGCCAATTGAGCTCCCCGGTGCTGTGCAGTGAGCACAGGGCAGTAGACATTTGGGCCCTCAGGCAACCCTCATGAAGTCTGTTTCTGATTGTTTGGTCAGAGACATTCACACCAGTGGCCTACTGGAGGTCATTTTGTAGGGCTCTGGCAGTGCTCATCCTGTTCCTCCTTGCCCAAAGGAGCAGATACTGGTCCTGCTGATGGGTTATGGACCTTCTATGGCCCTCACCTGCTCTCCTAGAGTAACTGCTTGTCTCCTAGAATCTCCTCCATGCCCTTGAGACTGTGCAGGAAGACACAGCAAACCTTCTGGCAATGACACGTATTGATGTGCCATCCTGGAGAAGTTGGACTACCTGTGCAACCTCTGTAGGGTCCAGGTATCACCTCGTGCTACCAGTAGTGACACTGACTGTAGCCAAATGCAAAACTAGTGAAGAAACAGTCAGAAAAGATGAGGAGGGAAAAATGTCAGTGGCCTCCACCTGTTAAACCATTCCTGTTTTGGGGGTCATCTCATTGTTGCCCCTCTAGTGCATCTGTTGTTAATTTCATTAACACCACAGCAGCTGAAACTGATTAACAACCCCCTCTGCTACTTAACTGACCAGATTAATATTCCATAAATTTCATTGACTTTATGCTATACTCTGATTAACAAGTGTTCCTTTAATTCTTTTGAGCAGTATATATACATACACTTTCATACACACGTGTGTGCGTGTGTATATATAGTATCTCACAAAAGCTAGTACACCCCTCACACTTTTGTAAATGTTTTATTGTATCTTTTCATGGGACAACACTGAAGATATGATACAATGTAAAGCAGTCAGTGTTGTATAACAGCGTAAATTTGCTGTCCCCTCAAAATAACTCGGCACACAGCCATTAATGTCTAAACCACTGGCAACAAAAGTGAGTACACCCCTAAGTGAAAAATGTCCAAATTGTGCCCAATTAGCCATTTTCCCTCCCTGGTGTCATGTGACTTGTTAGTGAGGTACTGTATATATTTGTGTGTGTGTGTATCTACCTCTATCTCCATCCATCCATCCATTTTGTTCCGTTTATCCGAGATCGGGTCGCGGGGGCAGCGCCTTGAGCAGAGATGCCCATACTTCCTTCTCCCCAGCCGCTTCTTCTAGCTCTTCCGGAGGCAATCCCAGGCCAGCCGGGAGACATAGTCCTTCCAGAGTGTCCTGGGTCTTCCCCAGGGCCACCTCCCGGTTAGACGTGCCCGGAAGACCTCACCAGGGTGTCGTCCAGGAGGCATCTTGATCACATGCCGGAGCGACCTCATCTGACTCTTCGATGCAGAGGAGCAGCGGCTCTACTCAGCCGCTTGTATTCGCGATCTCATTCTTTCGATCACTACCCATAGCTCTTGACCAAAGGTGATGGTAGGAAAATAGATCAACTGCTAAATTGAGAGCTTTGCCTTACGGCTCCGCTCCTTTTTCACCACGACAGACTGATGCAGAGCCCACATCACTGCAGATGCTGCACGAGCCGCCTGTCGATCTCATGCTCCATTCTTCCCTCACTCATAAACAAGACTCAGAGATACCTGAACTCCTCCACTTGGGGCAGGATCTCGCTCTCAACCCTGAGAGGTCACTCCACCCTTTTCCGGCTGAGGACCATGGTCTCGGATTTGGAGGTGCTGATTCCCATCCCAGCCGCTTCACACTCAGCTGTGAACCGATCCAGAGAGAGCTGAAGATCACAGCTTGATGAAGCAAACGGGACAAAATCATTTGCAAAAAGCAATGACCCAATCCTAAGTCTACCAAACCGGACCCCCTCAACACCCTGGCTGCACCTAGAAATTCTGTCCAAAAAAGTTATGAACCGAATCGGCAACAAAGGGCAGCCCTGGCGGAGTCCATCTCTCACTGGAAACGTGTTTGACTTACTGGAGGCAATGCAGACCAAGCTCTGACACCGGTTGTACAGGGACCGAACAGGGGGTCCGTTACCCCATACTCCCGGGTCACCCCCCACAGGATTCCCCGAGGGACACAGTCAAACACCTTTTCCAAGTCCACAAAACACATGTAGACTGGTTGGGCAAACTCCAATGCATCCTCCAGGACCCTGCTAAGGATGTAGAGCTGGACCACTGTTCTGCGACCAGGACGAAAACTACACTCTTCCTCCTGAATCTGAGGTTTGATTATCTGACGCGCCCTCCTCTCAAGGACCCCCGAATAGACTTTTCCAGGGATGCTGAGGAGTGTGATCCCTCTGTATTTGAAACACACTCTCCGATCCCCCTTCTTAAAGTGCGGGACCACCACCCCCGGTCTGCCAATCCAGAGGCACTGTCCCCGATGTCCATGCGATGTTGCAGAGGCGTGTCAACCAAGACAGTCCTACAACATCCAGAGCCTTGAGGGACTCTGGGCGTATCTCATCCACCCCAGGGGCCCTGCCACCAAGGAGTTTTTTTGACTACCTCAGTCCCAGAGATGGGGGGGCCCACCTCAGAGTTCCCAGGCTCTGCTTCCTCATAGGAAGGGATCTTACTGGGATTGAGGAGTGTTCTATATCTGCACTGTGATATTAATTGCAGGGTTCGATTATGCAGCCATGTGCGGTAGGTCTGTTGTTTGGTGAGATGAGCTTGATTTGGGGGTTTGGGGTAGAAAGAAAGGAAGATTGCTCCTTAAGGGTTTGGCAACACCACATGAACTGGTTTCAGCAACACATTTCTCAAAACAAAGTGTCCAGATTTAAATTAGCGGGACAAAAGTGTATTTGTAAATGCAACATGTCTAAACACAATCCAAGTTGAGAAACATTGACGGAATCTAAGAAAAACATTGCAATCCAGCAACATAATGAAATTGAAGAATATATAACAGAGTTTCAGTATTTTAAGGAGATGAACAAGTAATACTTGAGTTGAATGTCACACTTCAAGCATTGTTAGTCCAATGACACTAACTGTGGAACGGTGACACATTAGCCATTTCCCATAACTTGCTGCTTCCAATTCTGCTTCTATCACATGATATTTCTGTCTCTGCATCTCTATCAGCCTAGAAACAGAAAATACTATTTTACTGCTAATAATGCCCTCGGGTAAAATAACTCCTGAATCAACAAATCTTAGTCCAGTGAAGAACTCTCAGTCTTAGAATCCTAGGTATTCAGTCAAATACTGGGAAAGGTAATACACTGCAATTCTCAAGTCATACTGACCGCTCTGCCTACCGTACCTCTCCAATTTCAATCTCAAGGTCATGATGGCTTACTATATAATTAAAGAAAAGGCTGACCAAGAAGTTATTCTGCAAGATGACCATACAGCAAAATTCATTACTGCTGAATACCACTTCTTCTCTGATTATAGTGTCCAGACAGTGCAGGCAATGTCCCGAGTCCTGAGGAATTTGTTCCCATTTTCTATGTGCTCTGGTTCAGCCCTCGTGCACCATCATTGTGATCCTGTCTTCACTTCTCTTTCAATGTTACTTTTCCCATCTCTGCAGTCTTTTCAACTTCTAGATTTTCAATCATACTCCTTTCCAACTATTAATAAGTTGATTTCAATAAGTTCTCTAGATGATAAAATCCTCACAACATCACGTTGAAAGCTAAGATTAACTTCCAGTATATGCCTGGAGAATTTTTTTTTTTTTTTTAAGTGCAACAACTTCAAAACCTTTTTATTGTTTGCTCTCCTTCCTTTTTTACCCAGACCAAAGTAATGTTATATATCTGAAATTAATATCACAGTGCAGATTATATATAACAAGGAGGTCTTCAAAGTACTCCCCCCACCGTCCCACAACGTCCCGAGTTGAGGTCAGCAGCGCACCATCCCCACTATATACAGTGACACTGCACTGCTTCCCCCTCCTGAGACGCTGAATGGTGGACCAGAATCTCCTCAAAGCCGTCCAAAAGTCGTTCTTCATGGCCTCCCCAAACTCCTCCCACGCCCGAGTTTTTGCCTCGGCAACAACCGAAGCTGCATTCAGCTTGGCCTGCCGGTACCTATCAGCTGCCTCCTAAGTCCCACTGGACAAAAGGGTCCTGTATGACTCCTCCTTCAGCTTGACAGCATCCCGCACCGCCGGTGTCCACCAACAGGCTCGGCGATTGCTGCCACGACAGGCACCAACCACCTTATGGCCACAGCTCCAGTCGGCTACCTCAACAATAGAGGCACGGAACATGGCCCATTCAGACTCGATGTCTCCCACCTCCCTCGGGACGTGATCGAAGTTTTGCTGGAGTTTGAAGTTGAAGCTACTTCTCACAGGGGATTCTGCTAGATGTTCCCAGCAGACCCTCACAACACGTTTGGGCCTACCAGGGCTGACTGGCATTCTCCCCCACCAACAAAGCCTAATCACCACCAGGTGGTGATCTTTTGACAGCTCCGCCCCTCTTTACCCAAGTGTCCAAGACATGTTGTAGCGGTCAGGAGCCGCTAAGATTAACACCGTCAAAAGTGGCGGTGATTTATTTATTTTAGTGGAGGATTACCAGGGACAACCCCAGCCTTGGAACGACACACACACACTACTACAGAGACCAAATAAAGCACACTGGGAACATTAAACAATTAAGAATATAATGAAATTAAATGAAAACAATACCACCCCCTGACCCCTTCGGCAATATTACATTTAACATATAAACACAATAAACACACAGCAAAGTCCATGAAAGAACCAAACCGGATCAAACGAGAAGTGATGAGATGGAGTCCTGCGATCTGTATGTAGAAAGGGAATGGAAAACACAGTCCTACCGGTAGCTGCTGAAAGGATGACAATGGATGGATGGGTCAGGAGCGCTCCACTGTTCCGGGAAAGCCAATGAATTCCAACCAGTCCTCAGTGCACAGGTAGCCAGACCCCAACAAACGAATACAGTCCAAGACACAATGATTAATTAAGGTTCAAATAACAGTAGGCAGCACGACAGATAAACATAACACACAATGCACCAAAACAAAACAAACTTTTTTTTTCTATTTGCCCCCTGCCCTCCTTGTAACCTCATTTGACCACCTTTGACCCCAACAGCCCCTGCAAGGACTGCTGGGAGATGAAGTTCTTACTTAGTAGCACTGCTGCAATGTGGCCACAAGTCCTCTGACACGACCCCAAAGTCAATCATCGAACTGAGGCCTAGGGTGTCCTGGTGCTAAGTGCACATATGAACAACCCTATGCTTGAACAGGTTGCTCATTATGGACAATCTGTGATGAGCACAGAAGTCCAATAACAAAACACCGCTCAGATTCAGATTGGGGGGGCCGTTCCTCCCAATCACGCCCTTCCAGGTCTCACTGTCATTGCCCACGTGAGCATTGAAGTCTCCCAGCAGAACGAGGGAGTCCCCAGAAGGTATGCCCTCTAGCACCCCTTCCAGGGACTCCAAAAATGGTCGGTACTCCAAACTGCTGTTCAGGCATACGCACAAACAGTTAGGACCTGTCCCCCCACCCGAAGGCGGAGGGAGGCTACCCTCTCGTCCACCGAGGTAAACCCCAATGAACAGGCTCCAAGTTGGGGGGCAATAAGTATGCCCACACCTGCTTGGTGACTCTCACCAGGGGCAACTCCAGAATGGTAGAGAGTCCAACCCCTCTCAAGGAGATTGGTTCCAGACTCCAAGCTGTATGTCAAGGTGAGCCTGACTATATCTAGCCGAAATATCGAACCCGTGAAGTTTTGATTAATGGTCAACATTCGATACCGTTTTGCCACCGAAGCGATCGTAGCAAATGCATTTCAATGTCGCACCCTAACGCAGGTTCTTTTTCTGCAGTTATATTCTTGAATAGAAGCGCACTTGTTCTGTTATGTTTGTACCTTTTGTGAAAGTGTTTCTTTGATATTTGGAATTCAGGCTTCACACATTGTACACTTCATGTCTACATTTTGTCAATTATTACTAAAACTTGAAAAATGTTTCTTTTTTAACGATGTGTTTACATAGATCATTGTAGACACAGAGCACACATGAAATGCAAGTGTTCCAAATAATGATATAGTATTTATAAAAGGTGTCATTTTGCTTGACTTCTCACTCTATACAACTCTAAGCAACTGACACACAGGTAAACAGACTTGAGCTGAGAAAACTGTGCGAGGTGGGGGATGGGATAGCAGGCTGCTTGCTGTTTATCCACACTTTTACAGGACAAAAGACGCTGATGGAGATGTGAGAAGCGTTTTAAGGTGGGATAGATCTAAAAGTTTTTTTTCGTAGGGTCTGGTAATTCTAGTTTTAAAGATGATTCACGTCAAGAAGGCGAAAGTCTCGTATTTTGACAGGACAATCTTTTTTTAGGCGTAAGCACTCGCACATGCACACGCTGACACAAGAAGAGAATATGTAAACTGACCTATCTGAACGGATTTATAGTGCTTACGCCTAAAAAAAAAATTGTCCTGTCAAAATAAGAGACTCTTTTGCCCTCTTAACATGAATCATCTTTAAGAGGAATGCTGCCAATAAGAAATAATTGAAATCACCATGCTAGTTTCTATCTTTGATAAACTAATGTTTTATGGGGTGAAAAAGTAATCGCCCTTGACACATACGCTTAATCAGTAATATGTGCAACACACGATTTGTGAGTTTGTGTGTGTGTGAGCGTGTACGTGCTTGTGTGTGGTTTTGTCAGTTTTACTATAAAAACAGTTAAACATCAGTTATTTGTGAAGCAGTAATTTTCTGGTCATTTTGATCCCTGATTAACATTTAAAAGAAACAGAGCAACTCCAGTGTTTTCCTCCATAACATCCTTTCAGCAAATGGGACTAAGTTCCTTGCTGAGGCAGATCGCCCTTTAATGAAATGCTTGCAATACGGAATAACAGATATCACTGGTGGCTTTCAGTCAATGATAAACCAGCATCTCATAAGGTGAAAAAATGGGACGTACTGTGGTTGCGATCAATGCTTTCCGGCAACTCGGCTTTTCAGAAGAATCTGTCATGGGAGGAACAAGAGGGAGCGAGTGAGGCGGGTGCATTGAGCCAGGGCGGGATGGAGTGGGGCGAGGAGGCGGGTATTTTTGCGAGTGTTTTAAATAATAAAAGGAGGAAAAGTGCTTTGAAATCGAGGACCACCAACCAAGATGGCTTACGAAACAAAACGTGACAGACGGGCATATGCTACTTGTATAAAATATGCACAGTAATGACAAAAGTGCGGAAGCAATAATGAAGCGAAAGGGAGATGCTAAACTTGGGTGGACGCGTTGTGCCTGCCCTTAAATCCCAACCGATTATATATATATATATATATATATATATATATATATACTGCTCAAAAGAATTAAAGGAACACTTTTAATCAGAGTATAGCATAAAGTCAATGAAACTTATGGGATATTAATCTGGTCAGTTAAGTAGCAGAGGGGGTTGTTAATCAGTTTCAGCTGCTGTGGTGTTAATGAAATTAACAACAGATGCACTAGAGGGGCAACAATGAGATGACCCCCAAAACAGGAATGGTTTAACAGGTGGAGGCCACTGACATTTTTCCCTCCTCATCTTTTCTGACTGTTTCTTCACTAGTTTTGCATTTGGCTACAGTCAGTGTCACTACTGGTAGCATGGAGATACCTGGACCCTACAGAGGTTGCACAGGTAGTCCAACTTCTCCAGGATGGCACATCAATACGTGTCATTGCCAGAAGGTTTGCTGTGTCTCCCTGCACAGTCTCAAGGGCATGGAGGAGATTCTAGGAGACAAGCAGTTACTCTAGGAGAGCTGGAGAGGGCCATAGAAGGTCCATAACCCATCAGCAGGACCAGTATCTGCTCCTTTGGGCAAGGAGGAACAGGATGAGCACTGCCAGAGCCCTACAAAATGACCTCCAGCAGGCCACTGGTGTGAATGTCTCTGACCAAACAACCAGAAAGACTTCATGAGGGTGACCCAAGGGCCCCATGTCCTCTAATGGGCCCTGAGCTCACTGCCCAGCAGCATGCAGCTCGATTGGCATTCGCCATAGAATACCAGAATTGGCAGATGCACCACTGGTGCCCTGTGCTTTTACAGATGAGAGCAGGTTCACCCTGAGCACGTGACAGAAGTGAAAGGGTCTGGAGAAGCCATGGAGAACATTATGCTGCCTGTAACATCATTCAGCATGAGCAGTTTGGTGGTGGGTTAATGATTGTCTGGGGAGGCATATCCATGGAGGGTCACACAGACCGCTACA